>NC_079551.1:23737488-23799988 GCF_015846415.1 Triplophysa dalaica
GTTGAAATGGCGGAAAACGAAGAGGAAGGGAAAAGTAAAGAGATAGAAAGGAGCGACGAACAGAATGGAGAAAATAACAAACAGATGATACAACCAGAGAAAGAGGATCAAGCAGAAAGAGAAAAGACACAGATGGGTATTCCAGTACTTTTGAATATGGATTATAATACAGATGGAGAGGGTCAGCACAAAAATGAAGATAAAGAAAAGACGGATGGCGTAACGAAGTCGAGCAGGAAGAAAAGACATCTTAAGGTATTGCCGGTTTTTAAAGAATCGACAAGAAAAAAAGGAGGGCTCAACAAAGACTTTATGAAAAATAGATTCGAGCTGTTGAAGGATTTTGAGGACTCGAGCGATTAAGATGGTTTTAATGAATGTGATTTTATTTCTTGTTTTTATGGTTTTAAACTTTGTCACTTTTAACGCCAGAGGCCTCTCAGACCTTAACAAATTTGACAAAGTGAAAGAAATGTTTAAAAACAAGGATGTGATTTTGTTGCAAGAAACAAATTGGAGAGATATGCATATAGGTGAAATAAGCAAAAGATGGGATGGTGTTTTGTTATGTAATAATGAAGACAAGAGAAGCGGCAGAGGGGTAGCTTTTCTTATAAGAGAAAACAAAAACATTATTTGTAAAGTGATCTACAAAGACGATATTGGTAAATGTTTAGCGGTTGAAATGGATTATGAAGACAGAAAATTTGTTGTGGTAAATGTTCATGCGCCCAATGAAGAGAAAGAAAATAAGTTTTTTTTTTAATTTTTAAGAGATGTCTGCACAAAGTATAAGAATGTTTTTTTGATGGGTGATTTTAACACTGCTTTAAGTAGTTTGGACATAGCGGATGGAATGGTTTTTAAACTGGATGCGGGAAGGAAAGAACTGATATCATTGATGCAAAATAACGATTTATTAGACATATGGAGAGAATAAAATGGGAAAAAGAGACAATTTTCGAGAAGACAAAGAGTTGGAAATTTTATGTGCCAAAGCAGAATAGATTTGATTTTAAGTCCAAGGAACGCTGAAGGTTTTATTGACAAAGTGAAATACGAGGAAACGAGTTTAAGCGATCACAGATCGATGCATATGACATTAGATTGGAGCACGGTTAAAAGAGGTCCAGGTGTGTGGGTTTTAAATGCGGAGGTTTTAAAAAGAGAAAGTTATGTTTTAGAGATAAAAGAGCTTAAAGAGAAGGAAAAAGTTAATGCAATGTATGTAGAAGATAAAAGACTGTGGTGGGAAAATGTAAAGTACTTAGTGAAAACTCATACGATAAGATTTTGTAGATTAATTGAAAACTGCAAAAGGTATTTTGAAAAAGAATTAAAAGGGAATTTAGAAAGAGAATTAAAACATGAAAAGAAGGACATGGAAAAGATAAAAGATTTAGAGGTTAAACTTAAAGATATAGAAGAAAAGAAATATGAAGGGGCAAGACTGAGAAGTAAAGCTCAACATGTAGTCGAAGGAGAAAAATGTACAAGGTTTTTTTTGGATATGGAGAGAAGGAAAGGAATGTCTGAAACGATAAAACTAATCAAAAAAGAGAACGGAGAAGAATTGGAAAGTAATGAAGAAATCTTAAAAGAAATGAAAAGATATTATGAACTTTTATTTACAACTGAAGTAGTGCAGGATGGAAAAGAAGAGATGTTGAAACACATAAAAACGAAAGTAGGAAAGAAAGACAAAGAAGATTGTGATAAAGAAATAAGTGAAGAAGAAATAGAAAGAGCAATAAACGAATTAAACAAAAAGAAAAGTCCAGGAATAGATGGTCTGGGGAGTGAATTTTATATTGTTTTTAAAGATGTTTTAACGAATATTTTAAAGGAAGTGTATGATGAGATTTTTAAGAAAGGACAAATGAATTTAAGAATGGGTATGGGCTTGATGAAATTATTGTACAAAAAGGGTGAAAAGACCAAATTAAAAAATTATAGACCGCTTACAATATTGAATACAGACCTGAAGATTTTATCTAAGATTTTAGCAAACAGACTAAAAGAAGTACTGCCGAGCATAATTAAGACTACTCAAGTGTAAGGTGTGAAAGGAAGAGATATAGCAGACACGACGATAAGTATAAAAGACACAATATGTTACATGAAGGAAAAAAACATTGGAGGGTACGTTATAAGTCTGGATTTTGAGAAAGCTTTCGACAGAGTGGAACATGATTTTTTATTTGGAGTTTTAAAGAGTTTGGGGTTTGGGAAACACTTTATCAAATGGGTTAACATTTTATACAAAGGTGCTGTAACAAGAATCAAATGTAACGGGTTTTTAACACAGTGTTTTAAACTGACAAGATCCATAAGGCAAGGGTGTCCAATGTCTGCTCTATTGCATTCTCTGGTTGCGGAGCCTTTGGGACTGGCTATGAGGCAAGAAAAATGTATAAGGGGTATTAAATATGAAGGAAATGTCGAAGGAGAAAAATGTTTTCAATATGCTGATGATACCACAATTATAGTGAAAGATGTCCATTAAAACATTCAAAATTAAAACTTTCCATTTAAGACATAACGTTCTTAATTTCCATAAATTCAGCCTTCTTTCAATGTCTCCTAAAATGCCTTCCCACATAGTTTCGTTTACTTTCTTTTCGTCTTCGCCCATTAAAACACCTAAAATCTTGATTTCTTTGACTTCTTTAAAATGAAAATGACTTGTCAAGTCCTGCACCTCCCCCAGTCTCATGTACACAGTTTTGTCTTCATTTACTTTCCCTCCTGATGTTTTACAAAAACTCTTAACAATTTCCATCACTTTTTTACATACCGAATGCAAAAAAGGGGCGGGACGCTTCAATCAATCAGAAGACACAGCTAATCAGAACAGTTTGTCTCTGTCCACAGAGCCTCGCACGCTGCAGCTGAAGAGTCCACAAAGAGAGATATGCGTCCTGTTTCTAAAATAGAAACAAAACAAAAACTAGCTGGAGATAATCATTCAACAATGATAACTAATCAACTTAAATATGTTCCTATGCCATGCAAAATCTAGAATATCATAACCCGCAAACAACAAAGTACATAAAACTTTTGTGAAATAATTTTGAGGTCAAACAGATCTGCCATCAGTGAGCAACCACCCAATTCAAATATTGGCGCCCTGCTCCAAGTTCAACAAAGTATTCAATAAAAGACAAGAGTGACTGAAATCAATAATGAAACCTTTTCTTTATTCTGCACTTTCGGAAGGTTAAAAAATATAAATATACTTTGGTATGTTTTTAGCTGAAATAGGATAACCCATATGCTAGATTTAAATGTAAAATATATTTCAAAACACATCAATAAACTGTAATGTAATATCCAGTTGCATTTTAATTTAGTAATCGTTATAAACACATGAAGATAAGATTAAATAAGAGATCATGCTCTGTACTCACCTAGTGAAGCACCATGTGGAGTGAACAAACGTTCGTTGTGCACATGCGCAATCCGTTTTGCAGCCCATGCTCTTAAAAACATATAAAGTAAAATATCAGCTTCATAATATTTCCGATTTCCCATGATGGATGGATGGATAATGGATTAATTGATTACTTAATAGACACTTAAAATATGATTACACAATTAATAATCTAATATTTTATCACATGCCATCAATTATTCTAATAAATTAAATATAATATTTTCTAAGATTTATATAATAAAAAATGTTAATTAATGTTATTATAAATACCACTAGCCAGACTGCTCAACAAACACATACCAGACTTTGTACCAGGCCCATGTGTCCATGGGCCTGGAATCTATAAATTGTCCTCCATTTATAATTTAGAGCCATGAAAAACTATAATCGTGCTATATTTAGTCCCAGGTTATGTGCAGGTGTTTTATCACTCACTGATGCATAAAAGAGGAAACATTGAGTAGTCTATTAAGTTAAAATGTCAATATAGGAGAAAATTATGCAGGTCTCAATCATTTGTAATCAGAGCAGCATTACTGTAAATTCAGCCATATTCATGTTACACTGTGAACAAAGAACGGTGCACAAGATGACGGGACACTGTGCTGCTGCATAGGGCACGTTGCCTCAAACGTAAATTTTGGGTTACACAGAGATCCTATAGAGGTCTCAACTGGGCATACTAATCGTAGACATTTAAATTTTCTATGTAGATATGTAGTTATTTCTTTCTAAGAAGTGTCGTTTGGCCGAGTACGTGATTCCCATTCTCAGAATTTGTGCTCTGCATTTCACCCATCCAAGTGTTCACACACAGCAGTGAGAGTTTAAATACAGTTTTTGCAGCCATTTTTGCTGTCGTGCCCGCGGAGCGTGAGCGCGTTACTTCCGTGTTAAACCGGAAGAACCCTCATCAGTTTCCAGTTTGCAAGACTTAAAGCAGGGAGAAATGGGAAACTGAGAAAATTTAGCAGATGCCTTACACTGCAGCACACCGCAGTGGTGTATAGAAGTGCTGTTCTAATTTAACTAATTTCTTATTTTCCCATTTCACTCTGCTTTATGTCTCCCCAACTAGAAACTGCAGTGGGTGCTTGCGTTATACACAGAAGTCACACTTGCTCAAGGGCTCCTTTGGTTTTTGGAACGAGAGTGGACAGAGTGGTGTTTATTCACTCCCCCCAATTACATTTTCTGGTGGTCCTAAGACTCACAACCTTCGGGTTACAAGTCAAACTCTTTAACCAATGTCTAAAAAATGTTCCAATAATGTTGTTCTAAGACCGTATAATCTTTAACATTACGAGAACCTTCATCAAGCACTAAATAACATAAAAAACATTCTGAGAATATTGTTCTAGGAACCTTTTCTCTTAATATTATGAAAACCTTCATCAACTGCAAAAAAAATCAAAACAATGTTACAAGAACGTTGTTCTAAGAACATTTTCCTTTAATAGTACAAGAGCATTAGTTGAGTAAAAATAACATTAATAGAACGTTCCTAGAATGTTGTTCAAAGGATGTTTTTTCTTAACATTAAAGGAACATTACTCATACATTGAAAACATTATAAAAACGTCCCATAAACATTATTTTAAGAATGTTTTACCCTAACCTTTAAATACCTTCAAAACAACGATAGTGAAAGTTGTGGGAACGTTCCCTGTTAGCTGGGTCATAGATGAGTTATAGAGTCTTTGTGGTGCCTAAAAATACATAGAGCTGATGTCTGTAGTCATATGACATATGTGACACTGAATCACGAAACTTGTGTGTCTTAAATAGCAAAGGAACATTTTTTGTAAAAGACAAAAATACATTGAATGGGTCAAAATTATAGATTTTTCTTTTATGGCAAAAATCGTTAGGATATTAAGTAAAGATCATGTTCCATGAAGATTTTTTGTAAATCTCCTACTTTAAATATATAAAAACTTTCTCAGCCAGATTTTTTAAAAATTGACCCATAAGACTAGTTGGTTACATGGCGAGAGGTAGGGTCATATAAGGTTAGTGGGCATAACGGTATTATATCTAGATCTGAAAGTTATTTAAGCGTTCATTAATTAAACTAGTAAATAAAATATCTAAGAAGTTGAACTTATATTCATGTCCATGGTCACATATATGACCCAGTCTGTGAAACCCATGCAATTGAGAAACAAAGTTTTAAGCTCAAAGCAAAATATTCATTCAGTAAATATCAACAATGTCAAGATTATATTATATATGATTGTATAATGGCTATAATAAGATTATAAGTGTTGTCTCATTGTATTTAAGTGCTGAAGTACAAGAGCTTTTGATTGTGTACAGCTGCTGCTCATCATCATCATCATCATCAGATCTTATGTGTTCTCATTGGTGAAGGAAGAACTGATGACATCACACATCAATTTACTCATTAAACTGGACATTGGAGAGCAGCTGTGTCTCATACAAACACTATTAGATTGAAGCTTTATAAGGACACCTCATAACACATGTCTGGTTCTTCTGAGAGCACATTATTCAACCAGAATTAATAAGTTGTTCCTCTGTCTCAGAACACTCACAACTTTAGAGAGTAAACTGTAGAATATGTGATTTCAGTGGTGTCTCAAAACACCTGGACAGTGGGGTAGCAATGAGAGTTGCAATTTTGAAGTTTTCCCAAAATGTGTATCTTGCATAAGTATATTTTGCTATTCCACTGTATTCCAAATATATACAATATATATAACTAAGTCCTTTTTTTTTATATTTGGAATAAAGAAACTCTGAGAACTAAGAAGATATACTTGCAGAGAACTAAAGCAGAAGGTGGGATGGGTCTGCCTCATCATGCAACACTTCAACAGTTACAGCAGAAATGTACTCTACCTAGTTCACATTTCTTAAAGCTCACAGCTTTACTCAAAATAATTTCTCATCCTTCCCTAACCAGCCAACAAATTCACAAATGGATTCACTTTTTTTGAAGAGACCATGTATTAAAGGAGGAATATCCATTATATTTAATGAACTATCACCGATTGAGTCTAATGTCTCACTACAGCATAAGAGAGCCGTGGCAAGAAGATCTTGAAATAAATATACCTGATAGACAATGGGAGGGAGCACAATAATTGTGTGCATTAACCTGGATTAATACAATATAAGTTCCACACAGACTTCATTTATCTAAACTAAAGCTCTCTAGGATGTTTTCTTCTGTGGACCCTTCATGTGAAACATGTGGTATATCCCCAGCATCATTAGGACATATGTTTTGGAAGTGTCATAAAATTTATAACCATTGTAATTCTGTCTTTCAACTATTATCAGAAGTGCTGGATAAACCACTAAAATAAGACCCAGTCATGGATATTTTCAATGTCAGGAGTGAAAATGCAGAAAAAAAATCAGGGGGGTTGGTGGATTGGATTTAACGTTTAGGGTCAGATCATTTGTTCTGCATATGGTGGGAGAACAAATAATCAAAAGGTGGACCCTTTTGATTATTGTTTGAGCACAAAGATAATTATTAAATTATATTACTTTAAAACAACATGCATACTATTGATATATCACATATCAGATACTCCTGTCATTGATCTTGACCAAGGCACAATTGGAGTTGGTCCCCAGGCTGACGTGACTAGCTACTCCTACATAATTAGGGTAAATACAGAGGACAAATCTTCCACTGTGTGCAAGTGCAACTTCATACACATGACACCTATACATCTATTGCGAATTCATCTATTAAATGTTGAAACAAAACCTCACATTATTTTTAATGATCATGAATCAAGTCAATTTTGATTGTAGTCCAAGAACAAATGGATTAAAAATAAATGTACAATTTACAAAATCTGAAAATAAAACAAATACATAGGACCACCTGAAATTTCTTAAACTCAAACTAAAGAAAGAAAAGGGGAAGCAAAACAAATAACTGAACAGTTCAATGCTGTGAACCCCATTCTCCTCTACAGTATCTCATGGAAGCTTCAAAAGATTTTCAAAATCATGTTTAGATTTTCCGGGCTCTTGCTTTCAGATCTTGGCTTTGAAGCAAAGACTTGACAAAAACATCTGGTTTGAACTTTTGTAGTGGACGGCCAACACACAAAAGCAAGGCTGAAATACTTTGTACCTCTAGGGTGCTTCTAGTTGTGTTTAAAATGTTCATCTGACTCAGGGGTGTAGCAAGCTTTTCAAAAGTGCGGGGGATGGATGTGGTTTGTTTGTTTGTTAACAATGAAAACGATGAATGCAATGACAGAACGTTACAAATGGTATAACATACAAGATATAAAAGCTTCCCATTTAAATGAGTGATACTAGAAAAGTATAAAAACACATTCGGAACACACAGAAAATAAGTCAAAACTCTTAAGACTTGCTAATGAATCAGAATCAGAAATACCTTAATAATCCCAGGGGGAAAAAGACAGTGGTAAGCTCAATAGTGACATGGGTCTGACAGGACTGTGACTGCTAAAGTTTGCTTACTTGCGCCTTAAAAAAGGGAGATATTAAAAAAACACCAACACAAAGCTTTTAATCTGGTGGTATAAATAATGTAACAATTTACTGTTTTTAAACATTAAAATAATGTTCACTTTTCTTTCATATTTCTTCAACAGGTACAATAAAACATAATATGTAAGTATTCACAAAAGTATTCAGCCAATCAAAAAACAATCCTCAAAATATCAAAATCAATAGCACTGGCAATGAACCCAAAAATACACTTAACAAGTACAATTTGTCCCTCCTCCTCATCAATTCCCTGCCTTCATCACAGTTCCTTTATACATTGCGTGCCACATAAATAACTGAATTTAGCTAGCGACTGAACAATATCCCAACTAGCATTAGTAAAAAAATGAAATATAATACAGAAAACACTCAACATGTCAACAAAACATAAACAGAACATCTCCCCAAACAGATATCAAGTTCCCGCCTCCTCAGCATGAGCTGACCGATAAATCTAACACACCAACAGAGGCAGGACTTAAGGCAGAACAACCAATCATCAGCCGGTCACACTCAAAGCCTGTGTCCTGTTTGATGGGAGGGGAGAGGAAGCAGCCACATCGAGAGCAGACACAGAGCGGCCAGAGAAATGGAGGAGCGACTGCTGTACAAAACTGCAGAAAAAGTGCGGGTGTTAAACCCTCTCACCGGGAAAAGTGTGGGTGTTAAAACACACCCCTGAACTAGCTGAACCCACGTTCAGAATGATGACCAGTGTGTTCACTGCTTGAATGTTCATTTCATCAACAGCTTTGACTTTGACCATATCAATATATTCCCTCATTCCTCTGAATTTGTCTGACATTATCAAGCTTGAAAATGGAGCAGAGTTCCTGTATTTTTGTTTTGACATAATGAACACCACACACATCTGGCCAATTGGACGGCTGCAGTACTTTGACATTGTTAAGAAAGCTCTGGTACTCTTCTTTGCTTCTATGTTTACCAGGCAGGCATCCCAGTCTTGTTTCGGTTAACGTCGATAATGTACTGATTGTCGGAGATTTTAATATCCACGTAGATAGTGCTAATAATCTATTAGCAGTGGCGTTTAAAGAGCTACATGACTCTTTTGGTGTAACACCACACATCAATTGACCTACTCATCAACTTAATCAAACTCTAGACTTGATTATATCACACGGAGCCGATCTAACCAATATCAATATTATACCTTAAAACGACGACGTTTCCGATCACCATCTTATAACATGTGCACTGCGGACTGCAGAAATCAGTTCTATATCTCGTTATCGACAGGGTAGAACAATCACCTCAACTACTAAAGATAGTTTCATAAGGAACCTGCCAGATCTGACTCCTCTAATAACCTTGCCAACAAATATAGAATTGCTTGACGACATGACCTGCAACATGGGCACTATTTTCTCTAATACATTAGAAGCAGCTGCACCTATGAAGTCAAAAAGGATAAATGAAAAGATCACAGCACCATGGTATAATAACACCACTCGCGCCTTAAAAAGAGAAACGCGTAAACTGGAGCGCAAATGGAAACAAACCCAATTAGAGGTCTTTAAAATTGCATGGAAAGAGAGTGCAAACTGTTACAAAAAGGCACTAAAAGCAGCAAAAGCCGAGCACTTCCGTAACCTCATAGAAAATAACAAAAACAATCCAAGGTTTTTATTTATAACAATTGCTAAACTAACAAACAAACAGACTCCACCTGACCTGGGTATTCTGCCGCACCTTGGTAGAAATGAACTCATGAAGTTTTTTTACTGAGAAAATCAAAATAATACGAGACAACATGGCTAAAACGAAACCTCCAAGTGTGTCGGAAGAATTAGTTTCAACCGTCACCCAAAAAGAAAAGAGAGTGTTTTTCTCCTATAAATCAGGAAGATTTAATTAAAATAATTGCGGCATCCAAACAGACGACATGCTTATTAGACCCCATTCCGACTACTTAATTAAAAGAGTTACTACCTGCTGTAATTGAGCCCATTTGTAACATAATCAACTCGTCTATTAATCTAGGACATGTCCCAGGACCCTTTAAACTGGCTGTAATTAAGCCTCTCATCAAAAAACCAAACTTAGACCCCAATGAACTTGTAAGCTATAGACCAATTTCAAATCTCCCGTACTTGTCTAAAATACTAGAAAAAGTAGTGTCAACTCAACTGTGTACCTTCCTACAAAATAATGACATGAACGAAAAGTTTCAGTCTGGCTTTAGACCGCACCACAGCACTGAAACTGCGCTCGTTAGAATTACAAATGACCTCCTTATTGCTTCAGATAAAGGTAACATCTCACTCTTAGTTCTGCTTGACCTTAGTGCTGCTTTCGATACTGTAGACCATAAAATACTACTAGATCCTTTACACAGTTATATCGGTATTCAGGGACAGGCACTGCAATGGTTCAGATCTTACTTAACAGACCGATATCAATACGTCCATTTAAATGGGAAATCATCAAATCTTACGCAAGTAAATTACGGATTACCTCAGGGATCGGTCTTAGGACCCTTGCTTTTCTCCATATACATGCTGCCCCTCGGCAACATTATTAAAAAACATGGAATTAGCTTCCACTGTTATGCAGATGATACTCAGCTATATATCTCATCAAGACCAGATGATTCCTTTAAGCTATCCAAACTGGCAGAGTGCATCGAGGACATAAAACATTGGATGACTAGTAATTTCCTCCTTTTAAACTCTAGCAAAACAGAAATATTACTTATAGCACCAAAATCAAGTAAACAGAATATCTCCGACTACAGCCTGCAAATTGAAAGCTGCACTGTTACTCCAACAAATACAGTTAAAGACCTAGGCGTTATATTAGATGACAACCTGTCTTTTAAAAATCACATCTCAAATATCACAAAAACAGCCTTCTTCCACCTTAGAAATGTTGCCAAATTACGAAATAGTTTGTGTTGCAGACGCAGAAAAGCTTATTCATGCATTTGTGACCTCACGGCTTGACTATTGTAATGCTCTATTTAGTGGTTGTCCTGTATCATCGATAAACAAACTACAGTTAGTTCAGAATGCAGCTGCCAGAGTTCTTACTAGGTCAAGAAAATACGATCACATAACCCCAGTTTTATCATCGCTTCACTGGCTACCCATTAAGTATCGTATTGATTTTAAAAATTTTTGAATTACTTACAAAGCCCTGAACGGTTTAGCACCTACTTACTTAACCGAGCTTTTATCACGTTACAACCCATCACACTCTCTAAGATCTCAAAACTTAGGACTTTTGACAACACCTAGAATAACTAAATCCACCAAAGCGGGACGAGCTTTCTCATACGTAGCACCTAAACTCTGGAATAGCCTTCCTGATACTATTCGAGGGTCAGACACACTCTCCCAATTTAAATCTAGATTAAATACACATCTTTTCAGCCAAGCTTTCACTTAATGCATAGTTAATGAACAGCAGCTACGCTAATTATTCTCTTTATTCTCTTTCCGCCTCTGCCTCGGGATGCCCATCCCGAGGTAAGAAGTTCCACTGTGTCCAGACGACTGACAGATGCCCATCCCCAATTTGAGATTACGCCAGCTACAGCTGCAGACTGACTGACCATCCCAGCTCCATCTAAGGCAATTCCACCACCAGCCAAGAGAAATATGACCATCCCAGCTCAGACCACTACATCCCCAACCAAGAGCAAAGACGGACTATTTGTCTTATTAATGCTGAAGTTACAATATTTGGTATTAAATGCTAAACTAAAATCACATGTCACCAGTTTGAGTGCAGATATGACACGTCAGAGGGGATCTGGCCCTCCCGGTTGAGCCTGGTTTCTCCCGAGGTTTTTTTCTCCATTAATCAATCATTGGAGTTTGGGTTCCTCGCCACAGCAGGCCAGTGTTGGCCTGCTCACCGGGAGACTGCATTCATTCATTTATTTATTTATAAATTAGATATTATTTATTAGAATGATCTTACTTGTTGTATAAACACCATGCACTGTGCTGTGTTCTAACTTATCTGTTTTTCCTGTTTGCCCCTGTAAAGCTGCTTTGAAACAATACACATTGTGAAAAGCACTATATAAATAAACTTGAATTGAAATTAATTGAATACCATACTTTATTGAAAAAGGACAATCATTCAGTGTACGTGTATTAGGCAGCTCCTCAACATACAAGTATCCATTGATGTCATCACTGATTTTTCCTGCCCGGTTCATATCTGAATAAAACTGGTCCCCATGCGTTAAGACAGAATTAATGTCACTGGTGCTCCACTGCAACACATTTTTCATTTTACACATCAGGATTGCAGTTAAACCGTTTACACCACATTGCTTGCCATAATTGACAAAACGAGCATCTCCTTGATGGAAAGATCCTGTGATGTACGGTTTCTGTGGACACAAATCAAAAACAGCATTCATTGTCATTTTAGAATCTTTCTGAGACATTGGTTCAGGTGTTTGAAATGGGCGTTGGATCAGAGTTTGAACAAAACTTTTGACAAGGCTTTTGAAAACACTTTTGAAAACTATTTACAAGGAAGACACATTAATAAATCAAATGGCAACACATCGGCTGTTTACAGCAACGCATGACACTTCATCAGGCCACCGGACCAGCAGCCGCCGTGCCGCCTTGCTCTTCCTGGCCTTCCTCTGCCTTCAACGTGTCCTCTGCTTCGTGGGCGTCCCACAGCTCTCCCGTGCCTGAACCGCAACTCTCGTCCGCAGGATTGATGGATATGAGAAATCAGTCGACGCTCACCTTCACGTAAAAACGCCACTGACTGGACAAAGTAATACTTTATTGCATCGGCGTCATTGAAGATGCTGCCGAGTCCGGTGCCCCGCAGGTACATGGACAGCGGCAAGCTGGTCAGCGTCACCGTGTGTTCGCAGTCGACAAGATGGCCTTTCCTGCAAAAGACAGGGAAAACTACAGGGCCCCCAGCTTGAGCCTGCAACCCTCGCACCTGTGCGTCTCGGACCTCTCCACGAACTGACTCTGAATGAAGCGGCAGCTTGAACACTTCCGCACAATCCTCACCTCGATGCCCTTTACGGTCCGCGATCTCATCGATGGAGGTCGTCGGACCGGTGCACAGGCCAATAAAGCACTCTCTGTTCCGCGTAGACAGGTTCTTGAACGCGTAGGACAAGCCTTCCTCGACCTGGCCGACGAAGCTGTCCCAGAGAGTCACCTTGACCTCGCCCGTCCAGTCGGAGTTTCTCACCTCCCTTAGCTCGCAGTTAGCCTGGTTGACCTGTACCCCTCTTCTGGCGGAGCCGCACTTGTTCGCGAACCTCTCCCACCTACGGAAAACAAGCACAAACAGTTGTCCATCCACCGTAAGCACACAGGAAAAGCGCCCGGAACGACAGAGCCGTGACTCGCACCTTCTGCTTAGGATCCATCGCCTTCATCTCCGCCACGGTTATCCATGGGCAGCTCACCGGCGTGCTCCGCAAAAACGGCAGCGTGGTCATGTCCACTTTCGTCCCATGGGAGCACATCACGTCGAAGCCGTCGGGATCGGTAAAGCCTAAAAGAACACGCAGATGTCAATCATTCAGTACGGTGCCACCTGAGATCAGCAATGATGAGTATCAGTCGACTGGCATACTGTTACGTCCCGATATGTCTATGAGATGGGGACCGTAACAGTTTGGTCAATAAAAATACCTTCTTGTGAGTCCAGTGGGTGGAATAAGGCAAAATGTATTTGCCTTATAATAAAATAATAAAGAAATGGCCATTTGCAGTGATACAGCCTGTTGTATTTAATAAATAACACAATAGTTTTCTTTACTGCTCATACATGTTAGCTCTTTTACTTGAGAAACATACAGTACACTCAGTTATTCAATAACAGTTCGTCTTTTCTAAACATGTATCTAAAAGAGAGAAACATAAGCCTATGCTACCATCTAGTGGTCATTTAACAAAACAACAGCTGAAATAAAGCCACTGGCTCACTTGCGATTTTTTGGACTGTTTACACACGTTATCAAAACTACACCTTTTTTCAAAACTCTACACACAATCCCCAAAACTGTATACACAAAATGCAAAATGCCTCCGATCTCCTTCAAAATGTAACACTGCATTCAAAATGCCATAAATACATGTCGTTATGAAGCATTTGCATCAAATGGCAAACACTTCTTTCATAATAGTAAATATTTGGATATACCATGTAAACCCTGTTGTTCTAAATCTAAAGCTATTTGGGCTTTCATAGGCTTATATCTGCATTTCAATACAATGTTCTACAGTGAAGTAATCTGCTGAGAGGGGTAGAAAGTACACTGTAAAAACTAATGCAATGTAGAAACAGAACATATTTATTAGACCAAACCACAAAACCATAAACATATGTTGCAGCTAGAAAAAACTGTAAATAAAGACAAAAGAATATGTAGATCAGTATATGGACAATCTAATAGCCTGACTTGGTAGTTGAAAATTTTATATATTGTAGAAATGCATAAATTCATTCATGACATGTTGAAGATTCTTGACTGTCACAGTTCCTTTCACACTGTTTATAGTTGAGGGACTCACTGCATTTATGTTTGCAAAAATTATGGCATCATCCGCCGCCTCCTCCTCCATCGCCTCCTCCTACACCTCCTCTGGCTCTCCCTCCAACTCCCCTTACTCTGTTTGCATTGTTCCCATCCATTGTTCAAAACCAATAACTTGACCTTTGACCTATTTATGATATCTTCTAAAGTCATGATTGGTTGGAGTTGAGTAAAGCAATGAGTGTTTGCACATGTGAGGCGTTAGTGTGATGCACTGATGACTTAGTGCGCCATTTTGATTAGTTATGTTTGAAAAAGGAAATCAATATAGTCAAAGGTCGAAAATTAGTGTATGGTTTTGCCGATTGGGTGTGTGGTTTTGGTGTTTGAATGTCAGGTTTCAGAAATTGTGTGACAATTAAACATTTTGTGTAAAAGCTATTGAAAAAAAACTGTAAACTGAAACACAAGGTTAAGAACAATAATCATTTTAGTAAACAGTGTTTCCTTTTTTACCAACATAGCCTACTCAGGCGCATATGCAGAAAGAAACATATATGAGGCTAAGCTACAATGCTCCATAAGAAACAGCTTCATCTATTTTTCTCCACAATGTTAATTTACTGTTTAGGCATTCAATCGCGAACCAACCTTAGAATCTGACTAACATTGTTCTTACTATTATCCTAAATGTACCATTTATTTTTTACTACTCATATAAGAATTGATGGTCTGCATAACATATTACCATATGTTTCTTTCTTTTATCTTCTCTTATTTGGTGTGCATAGTCTCTTTGTGTCATTGTGTGAATGTTATGTCCCGTGCAGTGCTGTGTGCATATCTGTGTGTCTTTGTTTTATGCATGTGTGTGTGAGCCTGTGTAATGTCCACAATTGTTGCATTCACTGAGTCTGTGTTGTGTGCCTGTGTTTCGTGGCCTGTTTGTGTGTGTGTATTTATTAGTGGTAGGGCGTTATCGGCGTTAACATGCTGCATTAACGTGAGACTCTTATCGCGCAATAAAAAAAATGTCGCCGTTAATCTATTCTCAAAGTTGGGTTGGGAGCTGGGTCTATACTACGCAAGCTATGATGACTTTCACCTTGATATTGTAGCACGGATGTATACCAGTTTAACTGCACTGTACGGGGCGAGAACGCGATTTTTCAACTCGCCTGATTCGCGTTGCCTCATCATCTCATAACCAGGCCTTCATTCACGCGATTCGCGCCGCAAGTAGGTCTATCGCGTCTTTGCATTGACTTAAAAAGTAAATCACTCGTGCTTGACGCACCATTCGCGTTTGGTCTGAACACAACATAACGTTACTGTGAAATTACCACATCAAACGTGACGTGCTAACATGGATGCAGCTATGAAGCCGCCGGGTTTGCTTCACGGAAAAAGTTTTTTTAAGAAGCTTCCTAATGTAAACCTTGAAAAGACTAAGATTGTTTGCACCTTGTTCAATGTGGAATTGGTTTACTGTACGAAATTGGTTTACATACAGTTGGTTTAAAAAAAAAAAAAAATCCCTCAACAGGTAGTGGTCTAGCTTTAGTTGAAACCAGTAACTTTGTATTGAGATCTAATGTATTATGGCTCCTGTATGACATATCGCTTGTTGCTCCCTCACTCTTTATAAATTGCTTTGGATAAAAGCGTCTGCTAAATGACTAAATGTAAATGTACTGTAGGAGCTCTTCCAGTCTCAAGTAGCACCTAAACGCAAAGCATCCCTTAGCTAATGCGGAAGTAAACACAAGTTCATCTTATTGAACATAATTTATTTTCATCACCAATTATCATAGTTGAACAGCTTTCTCAAGCAGTTTGTGATGCATTTTGGAAACAGGAGATGAGTCCCTGGTCTAATGCGCCACCTGGCTTGAGAAACCCGTTCTCAAAGACTTACTTTTAGTCATTATTTGGGTAGCACACATATTCTGAATGCCTTCGGCAGAATTCAAAGGAGCCATTTTAATCTAGATTAATTCCAAGATTAATCTAGATTAAAAAAAATCTATGCCCACCACTAGTATTTATCCATATTATTTCCCTCTGTATCATAAGAGTGTGGGTGCACTGTATACTTTTGAGTATCATGTGTGAATGGCTTCATCCAGCAACCATGAATGTGAATCAATGTATCCATTTAAGATGGTCCTAGATTGTATTTATTCAATATTAATTCTTCAGAACACAAGAGAAGCTATTTTAAGAGTGTTTTTTTATTTGACAGGTACCCTGCCACACCCATAGCAACTAAAGTTAATTTAGCAACCATTAAGATAGACCTATATCTCTGCAATAGAACATCATAGAGACACTGGGGTTGTTTCCTTTGATTTGTGGTTTGATGCAAATGAGTGTAAGCATGCGTGGTCTGAATTAACCGTTGATGACCATTTCTGTAATTTTTCTTGCTGTTTGAGAATGTCATCTGTTGTGGATGTGTTATGGTGCGATTCCTGAGTGTAGTCGGCGACCTTAGTTCCCTTAGACTGCTCGAACCCGGTGATTGCTGCTTGCAGCTATATTTGTTTTCATATTTCTTTTTATGGGTGAAGTCTCTGTTGCATCAGTAAATGTGAATGGTGCAAGGGACATAAGAGTGAAGAGTGAAGTGTATAGACAGAAAAGACTGGATGTTATTTTACTTCAAGAAACACACATGTACAGAGCAGTGTATTGAAAGAAATTACATTGAACCTCATGAACCATCCTGCAAAAACTCATTCAAGTCATGAAAACACATGAGCTGGGTGATATATGGAGACTGCTTAATGGCATTCAGACACAGTACACTTGGGCTCATGACAATGTTCTATCTTTGGCCAGGTTGGTAAGGTTTTATGCTTTTAAACACCATCTTGGTATTTTTAGCAAGTTTTTATTACCCCTGTCAGCTTCTCTGATCATAGTATAGTGTTTTGCTCCTTTATTTTGAATCATGTAAAGCCAAAGAGTGCTTACTGGCATTTTAACGCCTCATTGTTGTAAGATAAAAAATGTAAGGATACCTTTACATTTTTCTGGCATTCTTTTAGGTCTACAAAAGATTATTTTTGTTCTTTGAGAAAGTGGTAGGACTTTGGTTAAGTGCAAATCAGACACCTCTGTCAGCAGTACACTAAGAACATTACTGTACAGACACTAAGATCTATGCCATCACTAGAGACATCTATAGCAAAACTCCAAAAGTTAGCAGATTCGGCTGATTCTGGACATGTGACCTGTCAACCGAGCGTTCAGAATCACTTCTCTAAAACAGATCCGGGCAGAAGTGCGTCCCGGAGACTGGTTTGCATCCGTGGATCTGAAGGATGCGTATTTTCAGGTTCAGATAGCCAAGCGCCACCGAAGGTTCCTGCGATTCGCTTTCCTGCAGCATAGGCTGGACAACGCCGGCCTCCCATCAACGCTGAAGGTTTATGTGGTTCCAGAGGCTCTCTCACTGGGTGGTAGAGTATTACCTTGGTGTATGAGTGTCAGGGACAGGAATGCCCCTTTGGTATAAGAGCTCATTCGTCTAGGGCTATCGCCTCTTTGTGGGCCTGGTCTAATGGCACATCTATTCAGGACATGGTCTTCGCAGAACACTTTTGCCAGGTTCTACAGATTGGACGTGTCCTCTTTGGCATCTCAAGTCTTCAAGTGCTGATCGCTATTTGTCTTCTACCTTATAATCGCTTATGTGACACAGTTGTTACCGCGCTGCTGTTGACTCTGAGCTTAGTGTACTTTTATGATCGCTGTTATATATCCGCCCGGGTTTCCGTGCTGGCTCTTACTCTTGTGGTCTCTGCCCTGTTTTAGAGCAGCCCGCTGGATTTCTTGGGTGTTGGATATGCAATTTTGGCAAAAGCCCGATCTATCAGTTCATTGACCTGCTTCAGCCAATCAGCTGTTGATGCAGTTCTCCGCAATGTCTCGTTCCCGCTTCCAATGGAACCGAGGTTACGAAAGTAAACAGAGACGTTTTGTTTGGGGGTTTTGTCAGCTGCTCTCCCAGCTAAACCCGGAGAGTGAACCGAGATGCTGCTATTGCTTCCCTGTCTCACTTTTCATGGAGCTCATGAGAACGATGGGGAATCAAGAACAGAGCCATACCACCAAAATATCATGTTAACAGTCTGCCATTAAAAGATTACTTGTCTCTAAATATTGACTTGGGTTTTTCTTAACCCATGTTATAAATGTTTATTAGTGTGTACAGTAAGATCATACTTTATAGTATAAGAAAGATTTAAAAAAAAGCATGATCTGTAGTTTTTGGTATAGGACCATGTCATTGTACACAATAAGATTGTTTTTGTGTGGCGGTAAATCTAAAAGTATAATTGATTTGTAGGTTTACAGGCTGTTTAGAATAGTTGTATTTCTCAATGTTGTGAGTAAAACATGTTTTAAAATGCAAACTGTTGCATTGTGGTTGAATGTGAATCTTAAACTGTAATTGATTTGCGAGTTCATGTTCAGATTCCATTTGCTTTGTCAAATTATAGTGTAAAAAGTTATTCTTTACTTCTCCACATGAAAAATATAAAGTTTAAAATATGAGTGTGTTGTTCATTTTATTATAGAAATGGCATTGCTAGAGCTTCATGTTTATTATTTTCTTGAAATGAAGAGGTTGTGGAATTTTGTATTACAATGTGTTTTCCTTTTTTGTGTATTGATGTAGGTTGTTAATATTTTTAATATATACGTTTTATATTTGTTCAGGTTGTTGCTGTCAAGGTGAAGTAAGTCCATGTCAATTCTGCCACTGAAACTATTGAATTGAGAGGAGGACTAGTTGAAATAAAAACTTGTGTTGTAGAAGATCCCACTGATTGCATAAAGATTCAGTTGTGGGACACGCAATTGGGTGTGTTGGTGATTGAGCAGTCCTATGACATCATCAATGTGTGCACTGGGAGTTTCATGGTTACTTCTATATGACCACCACAACAGGTACAGAATTAAAAAAAGTGGACGATCTGCCAGGTGAAAGTGCAGATGTACTTTTTAGGCTGGATGAAGGTGAGGTCACGGAACTAACAGGTCATGTCATTACCGCTGATGGTGATATACCTCACTGATGTGTGAAGTGCAGCTTGCTCGAAAGTGGAAGTTTTTTTTATATTTTTCGGTTAAGTGAATAATTAATATTTTTGACAGTTGAAAGTTTTAGTAAAGTAACCATGTTTTTTTTTGTCTTAAATAGTGAAAAACAGAGTTTAAGGTAAAATTTTTTAGTGTCACTGTCGAAAAGTCAGTTTCGTGCATCCCACAAATCTCCATCAACTGCAAGAATGCTTTCAGCACCTTGTTGAATCAATGCCACGTAGAATTAAGGCAGTTCTGAAGGCAAAGGGGGTCTGTAGTAGAGTAGGCGGGGCGAGACCGTGGTTTGAGTCCGGTGAGTAATTGTGAATTAGCGCCAGCTGTGCGCACACCGGCCTCGAATCACGTAGGAGATGGGAGCATATAAAAGGAACGAGCGACCGGACCATCGAAGAGAGAGTACCGGGGCCCGAACATGTTCGTATTTGTGTTCGCCGGCGGTCGGCCGTGAGGGGCCGCCGGCTATTATTACTTTATTAAATGTTTGTTTAAATGTTGGCCGGTTCCCGCCTCCTTCCTTCCATATCTTGAGACTTATTACAGGGTCAAACACAGTATTAGTATGGTGTTCCTAATAATCCTTTAGGTGAGAGTATTTGTAGTATATTACAGTACTTACAATAGTAAAGTGTAATAAAATTCCTAGATACAATAGTGATTTTGAACTTTACTATAGTATACTATGTGTTTACTGTAGTACATCAATTAACTACAAGGCCATAACAATATTCCATAGCAAATACTATAGTACACTACAGTATTTTTTCGAGTCTTCAGTTTAACAGCACTTTTATTTTGATGATTTGAAAGACGCCCGAGTCAACATGTTTTTGATGATAGCTTCACACAAACAGTACAATGCTGTTAAAATAAACTCTTAGCAACTCCGGAGATGAAGTTCATATCCTCATAGAGTGCAGACGCAGACAAATTCTCGACCAACAATTGTGTAGTATGTCAAATTGTGCACCTCATTCAGACACACACAGCCAGATGACAAAACTAAATAAATAAATAACAGTATTGCTAAGTAAGTCCACGAGTGATGCACTATTGATTACTGACACACAAACAAGCACAACGGCAAACACACTTTACACAAACACTCAGCTCTGTCAAATCCTCCTTGTTTGCTAAGAGCGTTTGGTTTGGAACTTATCCTTAAGTGTATCCCATACCAAAATCCTCATAAAAAGCACAGATCAATTAGTTTTATACAATCATTTGCTATTAGCCCTCAGGCTGTTAGTGTTACCGGCCTAACGGGTCAGTGGATAATCTGTATCTACCCAGTTTGGTCTGTGTTTGGATTTTGGTAAATAGATCAAAAACACTCTTCTCATGCCAAGTCAGTGCTCGGTATGCCCCGTATTCCGATGTCAGGGGGAATAGGTGTGTCCACGACAGGCAGACGTCTCTCTGCAATCATCTCGCTCCGAATCCTCTCTCATGTCCAGCTCTGGGACTCTCCTACAGTGACTGGCATGTATACAACACCACGAAATCTCAAGGTTTCACATCATGCATCGGTTTGTCTGCTGCTTTTACCTGCACACAGACATCAGAAAGCATAGAAGACATTCTCTTGCCATAATGTAACGTGCCACGTTCACACAAATCAGTTGAAGGCAGCTGGTTATCTGGTTTAATTTTCAATATGTAGCGGTCTGCCAAACAGAATTTGGAATGGGATGAAATTAAATTGAGATAGTTTCCTCTTTCTCATGTACATCAGTAGGTTACAATGCATCGTGCTCTTATTTTATTTTTGAAGGAACCCTCCAGAAGGCTATTACTCTTTTCTCTTTTGCTGTTTTTTTGCTCCAATTCTCAGATCAATTTATTTCAAACAGGTTATCCAATATGTCTGCTGATTTGGCTGGTTACAAAATGTAGATCTAAAAGCTTCTGGGTGTTGTTGGAGTTTTGCAAGGATGCCAAGAGTTTCTGTCCATCCCTGAACCTAAATTAATGGAATTCGGTATGAATCATGATTAAATAATAGAGTTGAGCCGACTACTCGGCTGAAACGAGTATCCGGTATGGATAAAGCACTTTTGGAGAGTACGAGTATTATACGAGTAATACGAGTCAATATCTGTGCTCGGATTGAATAAAAATCCTCATTGGGTAGCTGACTGTGTCTGCGTTCTGTGATAGTCACAGCGCCCCTCCTCTACACATGTCTCTCCCTCAGTCACTCAGGTTCGCGGGTCTTCTCCGTTAACGTTTAGGGCTTCAGGTTTGTTTTTTATTTCGGTTTGTAGTACTTACTTATTAACCAGTAGAGTTTGGTAAACGTGGGGTTTGTTCAGACGTGGTGCATGGTAGAATGCGTCTCTGCCTGTCTTTTTTAAACCTTTAAAAAAATAAAGTTATGTTGAGATGAAAACTCTTGTTCATTACATTTTACTTCATAATTGCAACCGCATGTGTTGTATTCATTGTTGCAAAACTTATTCTGTATATAGATCGTTTGTTATTGTGATCAAAACCATTGATCTGAAGCTCAATGCTGATGCTGTCATGTAAATATTTTTCTAATCAGCATTAAATATAACAATTTCTGATCAACCCATATCAATTGCGTGCTTAAAATAACATACCGGTTAAAGCCCAGCCCATCCCAAGACAACCCGACCCAATTTCCAGGTTAATTCCTGCCCAGTCCGAGTACAGATACGGATACAGATAATTCATATGGTTAACAGATACAGATACAGATAATGCTGTACTCGCTCATCCCTATTAAATAACATTGATTAATAGAACTTCTTGCATTTCATTAGGATTAAACTTTTGTTTATAAATTTTAATCCAATGGGCTAGGTATATTTTTGACGTTCTAACAAACCTTTCAAATGGTCCACGAACTCGATTCACAACCTGAAACATCATTATGTCTTCAACCAGCCTGTCCCTGTCGGAAATGCTTTTTAATGGCCTTAGACTACCTGCGTTGGCGAGATAGTCCATGATGGGCTCTGTTGAGTGTTGTAGCTCTTCTAGAGTTGTGGCTTCGGAAACATACACGGTAATAAATGACACATCCATTTCAAGTAAAAGTTAGGAAATGTTTCAGAAATGTTTTCCATTAATATAGTAATATTGCTATAGTAAGCTTTGTATTTATTAACAAACACAATTTTAACTAAATCTGATAAAGCATGATTGTATAAGGAAATATGACTTTTATACTGTAGTTTGTAAGCAAACCTTTATGATTTTATTATAAAGCTCACAATCCGCTACATCGTCCAAAACAAGTTTGCACGTGTCGGGGCCCTGAAATAAGCTGTAAAAGAGGGTCTTCGATAAACAACCCGGTGCTGGTCCTCCATGTACAAGACTAACTGCACTGCTCTCCCTGCAGTGAAATATCTGTCCTCCCTGAAGGCTGATATAAAATTAGAGATCATGTTAATACTGCAGATTTCACAGAAAAAAATAATCATTATAAAATTTGGAATACAAGTTTTAAAAAAGCAGAAATATAAATGTATACCTTGGGAATCAAGTACCAAGTTGAGACTGCCCTCTTTTCCTTCAAACATTGATGACTGCATCAGTGCCACTGGGAGTAGCCGGAAAAATTCTCGCCTAGGACCACCCAGATCAATGGCTTCTTCAAACTTCCCTCTATCATCAGAAAACCTGATGACCATTCTGTTGTTTGGATTGTATGAGAGTCTTGTAAATCCAGGGATTGCACCATCCAGCACAGATGAGCGGTTCATTTTAACTTGCAGTTTTGATTTGAGTTGATTTTTGCTGACCGTTCTTCCAATATTTGCTCAATAGACACTTCCACTGTAAGAGGAATTCTGAAAACAAGAGTAGGTTTCTTTAATATTATATTATAATATAAATTGTTGATGAAATTGAGAAATACAATGACTGAATTCTCTGTTTGACAACAAAGTAACTACCTGAACGAATTAGTAAACAAGGTGAACTAAGCAGTATCAAACAATTCAATTGAATGAGGACCGTATTAAAACTGAAATATAAATTATAAAAGAAAATACACCAAAAGGTAACTGTGTACAGCATATTGTAATGTGCGATATAGCTGAAAAATGTTTAGCTATACAATGTCTGTGATCTTTAAAGGGCCCCTGCAATGATGTTTCATAAATTAGACCGTTCAGCATGATGAATGCCAAAATCACACAGTCTAGATTACTCAAAACCTTGATGTCCTCGATCACAATGCCTACATCATCTGGTTTTGTAGAACCGTCTCCTCGAATTGTGTAAATCCCCATGACAGTGCTTGCAATTCCCTTTTCTGCATCCTCAATGGCTGAGGCCTAGACAAAACACAGAACATTACATCACAAGGTTAATTTTGATACAACAGGTAACTCTAGTTTACATTAGGGCATCACTTATTTGCTTAAAATATATTATAGTGTTCTTTCGTATAAACATAGCATTTTGTTTCAACGTTATGCAACACCACTTCATAAACTATAAGTGTAAAGAGAATTTTACAATGACATGACGACAAACACAGACACTACAGAAGCATGTTCTATACATCATTACATGAGTATGTCACTTCGACACCACCTTAAAATACGGATGTAATTTTGGCCATATTACAATTGAGGTGTTTATATGAAGCATTTTTATTCAAATTGGACTTTAAAAACTACCTACCTAAAAAAGAGCTACCTCACTCATTTCTCAGACTGAATGCCAATGGGCATGACCAAAAATATGAATATTATAAAAAATATCTGTGCATATCACAAATAAAGCAATCTTGAAGCTCTTGAAATCTCTTTACTTTAATGTAAATAAAAAATGTAAAGCTACAAACCCTGCAGGATACCAAGACTTCTCAAGTGAAGTTTATTTCTCATGCCATTTCCCCATTATAGGAGTAGTTCACCTCAGAAATTAAAAATTTTGTCATATATCTTTTGCAGACCACAAAAGAAGATATTTTGAAGAATAGAAGTGAATCAAAACTGTTTGTCGCCATTCACTTTTATTGCATGGACCAAAAAAAAACAATGCAAGTCAATGGGGACCCGCGGTTTTCTGTTACCAACATTCTTCAAAATTTCTTCTGCAGAAGAAAAAAAACATGAAATGTCCAGAAGGTGAGTACATGAAGACAGAATTTTCATTTTAGGGAACAAATAGGCAAGACTACATAATATGTTTTTTGAATTTCTTATTTAATATATTCCATGAATTTCTCTTTTAATATGTTTTAAGAATTTCTTGTTTAATGTGTTCTTTGAATTTCTTATTTAATGTTACTTATTTAATGAAATTTGACGTTTCTAAATGCATTTTCTCTTTTATAAGATTGCACACATATTGCTTAAGTAATACTTCTACATAAATGGTTTGTAAATGCTTAAGTGTTACAATAAAGGGCCTCCGGTCAGTTTCGCTCATTATTAAATAATATGTGAAATGCGTAAGATGCCATATGTCAAAAGAATTGTCCTCTGTTCAGTTTTGCTCATTTCTATATTTGAAACCTATTACCTCTTTCAATATTATCACCTACCTATGGCATAAACTGACGCCATGCAGAATAGTGCTTTCCTTGTCATCTGTGTAAATTGGAAATGGGCACAAAAGGGGTTTCATGGCCACGCTTTCCTTGTCGTGTGTAGACCGTCTGTGTAAATTGCAAATGGGCACAATAGTGGTTTCATGGCCACGCTTTCCTTGTCGTGTGTAGACCGTCTGTGTAAATTGCAAATGGGCACAATAGTGGTTTCATGGCCACACTTCCTTTTCATCTGTAGACCGTCTCGGTAAATTGCAAATGGGCACAATTGTGGTTTCATGGCCAGGCTTTCCTTGTCGTCTGTAGACCGTCTGTGTAAATTGGAAACGGGCAGAATAGTGGTTTCATGGCCACTGTACAAAAGGCCCGGCTGTCTTCAATGCCCCGGATGATAAGGACCTATCAGAGCCTGCATCGCTTCAGCAACGTCATCAGGTGATGCGAAAATAGACGTTAGAACATTAAACAGCGGACATGAGGAGAAGAAAATTTCGACGGCTGTACTCTAATCCACTCAGATACAACTGAGCTAGAGACTTTATTGGGTTACAGTGTGCGTGAAAGTAAAGTAAGTAATGGCTGTTCATATCTCTCGTTACTATGTAGAAAGTGCGATATCGTTCTTGTGCTGTTCATGTTTAATATAAGCCTAACTGTGTTGATATAACTCTGTGCTCGGTTCTGTACATTCTTAAATGCTTTAATGCTGTTCGCTTTAAGATGTTTATATTTAAACTGTTGGTATTACCTATCCGCATTATTATTAAACGTGTGTTATGTAACAATGCTCGTTTACACGGGAATCCATGTTTAGTCCGGAAGGCTGCCGCTATACAACTTTGCATGCTGGTAGTGCCTCCTTGTGGACATTTTGAGGATAATTACCTCATATATATATATTGAATTAGTACTGTTGTATGGTAATTCTGTTACTGTTCAGTGTTTAAGATATGTTGATATAGGTGAAAACATTGTATATTCATATGATTAAGTTTATTCTTGGTTTAACTTGTAAAAACCACATCTGTATATCCACCAAGCTCTTCAGTAAAGAGGACATCTTTCAAACCTTTGTCGAGTGCTTAATCCTGACCTAAGAATCCATCTCACTTAGTTCTTACCGACTGCCTACCGTGTTTCATACATTGTAATTTAACCATCAACGAACCCCTTATTTCATGCCACACTTTCCTTGTGATCTGTAGACCGTCTGTGTAGATTGCAAATGGGCACAAGAGTGGTTTCATGGCCACATAGCCACTTTAGTGACAAATGGCCAGAATAGTGTGCATCCGTCTACAGCTTTTTCTGTAAAGTGAAACAGGGCAGAAAACTGGGCTGTCGGTCACCTGCTTTTGGCGTAAACTGACGACAGGAACAATATTGCATGGCCAGTGGCCCTACGTTACTATTTTCCCTCAGGGGTTGAGTTTTTACAAAATAGTTAGTTAGGGGGCAAAGTAGTGGGTCTGCGGGCCGGGGCATGTCCAGTGGCCCCATGTGACTCTGTCCCTCAAGGGTGGAGTTTGACAAATTAGTGAGTTAGGGGGCAAAATAATTGGTCTGCGGGCCGGGGGGAGCTTTCGCTTGTCTGTCGTAATTGGGGACCGGGTCGCCCGTACATGCAGAGGCAATCTATTAAGTGGGCATCGGGCCCATTCTCGTAAACCTGGGCCGGGCTGTGTGTTATCCCCTAGAGGTTGATGACCTAACTGCAATTTTTCCCACTGCACGACCCACCGAAGATTCGGCCACCCGACTCCACGGCTCCCCTGGGACGCGAGTACTCCGTCGCGGCACCCCTCAAAAAAATTGGGAGTCTGGCGCGTACCGACCGCCAACCTACTGTCCGGCGGCAGTTTATTAAATGGTACGTGTTTACCACCTCCTTAACGGCATTTTAGGGACTATGCGTCATACAGTATTAAGTACATGCTATAGGTACGTAAACAAAACAATGGGGTGGTGTACAAAAAGCCACAATGTGTGTAGCGGCGGTATTATCGTAGTCTGCCCTCTAGATCTCATCCCCACTCATCTCCTCCAGGCCATCTCTCCATCAGTTGACCCCTCTCTGACTCACATTTTCAGTTTGTCTCTCACCACTGGCACATTTCTTACACTCTTCAAAGAGGCCCGTATTACCCCACTACTAAAGAAGCCTACTCTTAATCCTGCACTGTAAGAAAACTACAGACTGGTATCCCTACTCCCCTTCGCTGCTACAACTCTAGAACGTGTTGTATGTAACCAGCTCTCATCATTCCTCACCCAGAACAACCTCCTGGACAGCAACCAGTCTGGTTTCAAGAGCGGTCATTCCACTGAGACTGCGCTGCTCTCTGTTATTGAAGCCCTGAGACTGGAAAGAGCCTCCTCTAACTCATCTGTTCTTGTCCTACTAGATCAATCTGCCGCCTTTGACACAGTTAACCATCACATCCTCCTGTCCACCCTCAAGGCGATGGGGGTCTCCGGAATGGTGCTACAATGGTTCAGGTCTTACCTCTCGGGTAGGTCATTTAGAGTATCTTGGAGAGGTGAGGTGTCTGAGTCCCAACATCTCGACACAGGTGTGCCTCAGGGCTCAGTGCTAGGTCCGTTACTATTCTCTGTATACATGACATCCCTTGGCTCTGTCATTAGGAAACATGGCTTTTCCTATCACTGCTATGCGGATGATACACTACTCTACCTGTCTTTTCGCCCAGATAATCCGACTGTTTCTGCACGCATCTCACAACCTTTCCATTCAACTGGGCTCATCAACCATCACACCTTCCAGAAAGGCACGAAACCTAGGAGTGGTGATCGATGATCAGCTCAACTTCACGGATCAAGTTGCCAGCACCGCCCGGTCCTGTAGATTCATCCTCTACAATATTAGGAAAATTAGACCTTTGCTATCAGAGCATGCTACGCAAGTCCTAGTACAGGCTCTAGTCCGGTCCAGACTGGACTACTGCAATGCGCTACTGGGTGGACTTCCACCTTGGACAACCAAACCTCTACAGATGATCCATAATGCTGCAGCAAGAGTTATCTTTAATGAACCAAAGAGAGCACATGTCAATCCTCTACTCATTAAATTACATTGGCTCCCTATAGTCGCTCGCATCAAATTCAAGACTCTGCTCCTGGCCTACAAGACCACCACTGGTTCGGCACCACCTTATCTTCACCCCCATATACAGACATATGTACCCGCCAGATCCCTACGCTCTGCAAATGGACGCCATCTTGTTGTGCCATCCCATAAAGGTAAAAAATCTCTCTCGCGCACCTTCTCCGGATCTGTTCCACCTATGTGGAATGATCTGCCCACTGCTACAAGATCTGCAGATTCTGTAGCCATCTTTAAGAAACACCTGAAAACACATCTCTTCCGTCAACATCTGACTGATCTGTTCTGACTCTATTTTCTTCTCTACCCATTATAAAAAAAAAGTATGAATGAATGATTCTGTATACTGTGTTAGGCTATATGAGACCAGTCTTCTTTTATGCTTTTGTTGTACTTGTGCTGTCCCAATTGCTTCCATTACCTACCCCACTTGTAAGTCGCTTTGGATAAAAGTGTCTGCTAAATGACTAAATGTAAATGTAAATGTAGTCTTCCTGAACATAAGGGGTTATGTCCATTTGCTCTTGAAACTAATGGAAAAACGAATGCCACGAAAGCTGTACGGTCCCTTGCCCGCACTATTTGTCCAATGGCAAACAAAATAAATGGGTGTTTGCCCACGAACCCTCTAGGTTGCCCTACTTTGGGTTAAGCGGTTGTAACACGACTAAAAAGCCATGATCAATGGAGATATTACGATTCACCATGGCAACGGCACCAAAAAGCAATGTGGCAGCAGAAAGCACGTGAGAGTGAGGCACACTTTCTGCTCTGCATACAGTGGATTTACTGATGTGCTGAAATTGACTTAAGTTTAAATTAATAAATAGATAAATGTACCAATAAAAAATACAAGAACAGAAATAAGACAGAAAAAAAATCATATGATTCACGCGCCATGAGTCCTCTAGATACGTGAATTAGACGTCATGGTGTATAGGACACCTGTAGGGCATCAGACTCTCATGTAAAGTTAGACTGATCGCCGGTTCGAACCCTGATAAGAGCAGATTTGAGTTACAATGTCTGCACATCAAAATTAATTGTTTATTACATTTATCCCTTAATTTCTGCATGCATGTCTGTATCGTTCAAGCACTTTATTAAGTAATTTCTCATTGTCTATAGAAAATGATGCTCTGATGTAATACATGTACGCTGGCTGGTGTTATTGATGTAAAGATGGAAGAGATATATTTTGATATATCTAATTCACTGAGAAGAAAAACGGTACAGTTTTAATAAAAATGCACAGGGAAATGACAAAATTCCACTTGTGCCTAAATTGCTCTACTGAAATCAAAGTACATCCCAATGAATGAATGCAGCCTCTTCTGAATCCTATAATAAAATCACATATGAGATACTGTATAAATCACTGAGATATTCTATGTGTGATCATAATGTGCTCCATGAATGTCTGTATTAATGAATGAATAAATGAGTTACACCTCTTGCACTTTAAAAATGGAGGAGATGGAAATAAACTCTGGGTTTACCAAAGAAAACTTGATCCAGGTTAGGTTCACAGAGTAACTTACTATGGTTACGGAGTATAAGTTACCTCTCCTTTAGAAAAATAGCTTGAGTTAAACCACTTTCTCAGGTTTGGCATACCTCACATCCTGAATGGCAAACGTCTTGGTTACGTATGTACCCTCAGTTCCCTGATGGAGGGAACGAGACGTTGTGTCGAGAACGACAGATGGGGTTCGCCCTTGAGAACCAATCAACTCTGACTAATATAGAAAAGGCCAATGAAATTTTGTGAATGAAATTTGCATGCCGGTCTTCGCCCCCGGATGTCCTGTATAAAAGGAAGCCGGCATGCAGCATTCATTTACCTCTTGTTCTGAAGAGCCTGAGAGCCTCTCACGACTGCATCAGAATACGATACATGTTTGTGGCATAAGGGACACAACGTCTCGTTCCCTCCATCAGGGAACTGAGGTTACATACGTAACCAATACGTTCCCTTTCTGTCTGTCTCTCAAGGTTGTGTCGAGAACGACAGACGGGGTTACCTATGGAAAATGCCACAACGCTGTATTGCGTCACAATCTCTAGCGAGCGACGTTCAACACTGACTGGGCGCGTGCTGCAGACAGCTGCGCCGTCATGGTGACAGAGTTTAGTTCCAAACCGAAAAAGAGAATGTTCTGCACTGGGGAGAGTTTGCTCTTTTCTCGGTTGACCTGCAATCCCAATCGATGTAGATGCCGGAGCACCAGGTCCCTCTGTGTACACGACAGATCACACGAGTGGCAAGATAAGCCAGTTGTTGAGATAGTTTAGTACCCGCACACCTTTTTCCCGACGGGGAGAAAGGGCACCTTCCTCGATCGTCGTGAAGACCTGTGGAGACAGGGACAGACCAAAAGGCAGGACTCTGTACTGATATGCCCGCCCCTCGAACGCAATCCGTAGGAACGGCCGGTGTGTAGGGGGATCGAGACATGAAAGTAAGTGTCCTTCAGGTCGATTGCCACGAACCAATCCTGACACCTGATAGATGTCAGGATGCGCCTCTGCGTGAGCACCCTGAACGGCAGCTTGTGAAGGTGCTTTGTTCAGGGTATGCAACCCACCGTCTTTCTTGGGAACGATGAAGTGCGGGTCATGACCCACTGAACATCTTGGTTTTGAGGGATGAACTCGATGCCTGTTTTGCCAGAAGGGTGGTGACTTCTACCCAAAGTACGGAGGCGTCCCTTCCTCTGACAGAGGGAGAGATGATGCCCCAAAACTTGGGAGAGTCTCTGGTGAACTGGATTGAGTAACCAAGACGGACTGCCCTCATTAGCCAGCGAGACAGTGTGGACAGCTCTCGAGCTACCAGGGACTGTGACAGGGTGACCAAGGGGACGGTCTGCTTCATCATTCCCACGGGGGGTCGGAATGTCGCAGGGGTCCCCGAAGGGAAGGTTGGCTCCGCCTTTTTGCCTGCCTGGTGGAACAACGGCACGCACTGTCCGTTTGAGAGTGGTGACAGCTGTCGCATGTGTACGACCTCACGCCTCGCCAGGGTGTGAGGTCGGTTCGCCGAGCACAGTCCAGTGGAGTGTGCGATCGGCTGCAAGTACAACCGGGGAGAACAGAAAAACTCTGCGAGTAAATTGGTGTCAGGCCCTGAAAAGGGCCCGGTTTTGGTGAAGAGGCAGGAGTCGTCCCGTACCGACTGATCAGAGCCGTGGCTGTGAAGGTCGGGCACGATGTTGTTCTCCCTGGGGTCTTCCCGTCAGTGTCCCTTCTCGTGAGAAGGTTGCTGAGGGGGTGGAGGTTTCCCCCTCGACCTCTGCTTCCGGGGTGCCGCCTGTGGGAAACAGGAACCGGAGCCGATGTCGAAGGGGTCCTTGGTTGCCAGAAGCAGAAAAAAAAATGAAAATTCTGTCATCATTTACTCCCATTTTATTCATTTTGCTTACTATAACAGGAAATGGTGGATGAGATCTGACAATCTACCAAATATCTTCTTGTTTGTTCAGCAGAACACAGATATCTACACAGGTTTGGAACAATCTGAGGGCGAGTAAATGGTGACAGAATTTTCATTTTTGGGCGAAGTGTCCCTTAAGTCATAAGAAAAATATAAAGTATACTTTAACCTGTCCAATACACTAGTTGAACAAAACAAATACACAATTCTAAGAAAGCAGAATTAATTTACTTACAAAGCACATCCTGACAAAATTCCAGGAGGACTGGAAGACCGTTAAGTACTTCGGTACGCACACACGATTACATCAGATTTTTAAGCAAAAAGAATAAACGGTACAAATGGGTAACAATCTTACTCAAATGATGACTCAAAGATAACAACAGTCAACCTAACAAATGAATACCTTTCAATCAACCTGACGCAAAATTTCATCAAGTGTTTTTGCCTGATTTCCTCCTTTCTTTAAGAAAATGTAAATCAAATGTGCAGAGTGTGTGTCCAATAGTGCATAGCACTCGCATTTTACATTTTCCCCAGATATGCGACTGCATTCTGCAAAGATCTAAGTACAAAAATGTTATTTACATTAAAATAAAAATAATTTTTTTATAAAAATAATTTATTTATTATTAGTTTAAGCAGACTGTGTTTCTCTAATGTTGTGACTTAGATGAAGATCAGAACACATTTTATGACCAATTTATGAAGAAATCCAAGTAAGGGTTCACATACTTTTTCTTTCAACTGTATATATATATATATATATATATATATACACACCCCCAAACACACACACACACAAAATATATAAAATATGAGTACCCAAAGAAATATAAACAGATATAAACCAAACAGAATTACAACCCACTATGTAGAAAAATGATCTTAACTGAGATTTAAATCTGGTCTGGACAGGTACACAATACAGGATCAATCTTAAATTGTCATGAATGTACTGATGTTATCATGTGACCTACCTTCTAACAAACCTTCAAATAGGCAAATGATCTTCTCCATGACCGCATGCGCTAACACTGGCATCTCAAAGGGGCACTGGAGCTGGGCAACCCACTTTTTATTTTGCAGTCTATACTTTCCCCACAGCAGGAGGGGAAAAAACCCAAGAGCTTTCAGTTTCTCCATCTTAACAGAGAAAAGCATATAAGCAAACAGAGAGAGATTTCCTAGGCAGGGTTACTACACACATAGTCTTTAGAAATAAAGAGCGGGCAGTCCACTGTCCTTAGTATGTGTTTTTATAAGGGGGAACATCCAGAGCAACCTTTTTTTACAAGAAACTGTCTGAAAGATTCTGTACAACAGCACCAATAACCAATTGTTTAGCGTGCCGCCGTATAGTGCTAGTGCAATTCACGACAAACCAAATTCCCCCCTGGAAGGTCCCCTATCTCTGCCCAATACTTTTCTGTCCACTCTCTTTCGTCCTTTCTAAATAGTGGCAAAGAAAATCCTTAAAAAAATTAACTTTAAAGATTCTGTACTGCCCCTGGATGAGCAGCAGCCAGTATATCATATGGAAAATATAATTTTTGGCCTTTCTTTGGCCTTGGTCTGGAACATTCTCATGCGAGCTGTCTGCCTGGACTTTAGGTCCAGCAGCTTCCCACCCGGAGTAAGGAGGAGAGATGGAGAGAGTGAGGACACAATATGACAGAAAAAATGTTCTAAACTGTGGTCTGTGTGTTGACAAGGCAGACTAAATATGCAGCTAAGCTTTAATATCACCAAGCTTGTTATGTACAATATTTTAATGGAAAATATGAATCTCTTTTATTTAGCCACAAACAATATAACTTAAGTTGTCATCATAGGCTTCATGCCGATCCCCAAATGCAGAAAACAATTCTCAGTGCATCAGGTTTAAGCCTTTTGTAAGCGCTTTGTTACACAAAGAGCTGTTATACTTAAATTACCTTTAAATGAGTTACCGAAGATCAATGGCCATTACATAACCAGATTGATATTTGAAAGCTTTTATTTTTCTTCTTCTCACAGATATTTGAATAGTAAAACAAAACGCCATAAAAAATGGAAACAGCTAGCTAGGTTATCTGAATAACTTAAAAATACAAATAATTTTTACGATTTATTTACAAATAAATATCACAGTTAGTTAGTACTTCTGTTAACACTTTTTCCAACAAGCAGATGTAACAAGACTTGTTTATCCATGTGATGTTTGACACATAGACGTACCCTATTGCACGGGCTGGCAGAGATGATGGCCATTTTCTTGAATTTTGAATCAAAATATGCATACAGTTTGATATCGAAGTGTTTTACAACTTAGGAATCAAAACAGGGAATCAATAAGAATCAGAATCGATAAGCAGAATCAAAAACGGAATTGAAATATAAAATAAAATACCTAACCCTACTGAGAACCACCGCAATAGAAAAATGTACTGTTGTCTGCAATAGAAAGATTCAATGTCAAATGTGTAGCCTTGTAACAGAATGTTATTTAAAGGAATGCAGCTTTTTGGAAAAATACCTACTGTCATGCAAGTTTGTAGTGTAATAAAACAAAACTCTTTTAGCTTTTTTATTATAAACTTCATTTATCCACTCACATTTAAAAACTCCAGTTTTATTCTCACTGTATTACTTGGACAACAAATACTGAGATATTTAATGCCAATAAAGGTTATTTGAATTTTGACCTACTTCCTATGGCTTTAATGCATGACAAAAGGGGATAGTAGTTAGACAGTACGAGAGTCTATTGTACATTATTTACCTTGGTGCATCTTCGATTACCACAGTTGATTTTTTCCAAGCAATGGGTGCACTGCCGAAAAGTTGATCCACCCGGCATTTTTACTAAAAACAAAACTAAGATAAATTATTATTATTAACATGCCGCACAAAGTATTTCATACTGAAGGAGGACCTGATGCGAGCAAATCCTAAGCTTTTCTATTGCATTATAAAGATATAAAAGAGATACAATGTACTTTATTGTTAGGGTAATATTACACAGTAACTTAAACAGTAAATGGTAATAACTAGTAAATATTTTGTTTTATTAATGTGTAATTTATTGGTTGCATTTTGGAAGTTATGGGATTAACATTATAACAGTACTACATGAATGTATTAATGTTTGCATCCATTGAATAATAACCATACAATTCTTTGGAAACATTGGCTTGTCCCTCATCTCTTAAATGGGACTTCCATATTCTTGAGGACAGTTGAGTCTGGTGACATTGTTGTTACCTTATAACTATTATTAAAATACTAACTTTAATGACTTTGCAGAGTCAGGATTGATAGATTAATATTATTTTGTTTCCGCTGGAGACCATTGATTTTGTCTAAATCGTGCTTTAGCAAAACATGATGACATGAGAAATTAAACAACCTGGAAATAGGAGCCAAGATCAACCCTAATGTATCGTGGATCTGCAAGCAATGTCTAGTTTAAATATACAAACGTACCTGATATTTTAGCAGATCTCAGATCGGCCGGAATAGAGATTGCAGGCTGTATGATGCGAAATACTGATCTGGCGTCAGCTATAAGGTTACCTTTTGGTGTCCACAGGGACACAGTTGCATATAACAGATGCATCAAAATGCTTTTTCCACGGGCACGATGTATAGGCAGTAAACAGGTTGTCCCGTTGCCAACAAGTTTGGAATAAATCCGGTTTAGGAGTCCATGCGGAGTGGTTGGCGCAACTTATTGACCCCCGGGGCGCCGTAGGCTCACGTTACCACTTAAGTTAAAACATCAGCTAACCCAGTCTGTTGAATAGTGGTGCTGTCATCAGCCATGTCAAAACACGATAAAGCACAGTTTTATTTGTTTGTGTATTTCAAACTGCAACATATACATGAGATATATACAGTAGAATTGATCTTAGGCTAATGTTAACAGCTGCGCAAACGGAGCATCGTTACAGTAACAAACTTCATCGCACATGCTGCCGTTTTGACGCATGGCACCATGTAACGTGATGCAGAAACACAAAACAATGAAACTTAATTATAATTCACTTACAAATAACCTTATTTATAAAGTATGTTGCCTTTGCTCACCTGTTTAAAGATGGCGCGCATAAGGTGAACTGAGCGAACTGAGCATCGCCGGTGACGTCACGGCCGTTGAAGAAGAAGCGTGGTATTTGGACGCTTCTGCTCCACAAAGAAGATAATGGAAAGGATTGGCGTATCCCATGCACGCAAAATTGGACATATATTATACGCAGTTTGAAAGTGTAAAGTCGTGTTATTTATACGCAGGTTGATGAGAACGAGTTGATTGGGTATATACGTAGGCCTAAAGTTACGTGAACGCTCGAATTTAACCGGGTGTCTAACATTTAACTAAAAATAAAAATATAACTCACCTTCAAATTTTGTACAATTATAGTTTGATAATTCAAATCCAAACTGTTATTTTGAACTAAAAAAGACAACAAGAAACACTCACATCTTACGTCCCGCTCTCTGCTCTTGACTGAAAATTCGGAATATTCTGCGGTTAACTTCGTCCAATCCGCCTAATAATTAACATGGCAACCAATAATTTGTGCAAAACGGATTATTGTCAGATTTATGCGATTAACATTCTCATATATTATAAAAGCATTTATTAAAAACAGTGTGACGGGTGGAGAGACGACACACACACACAACAAGCAGTTTTCTTAACCCCGGCAGGGTAATTTATTAGAAGTGAAATATGGAGTGCTCGGTGCAAGGTCCGGTGGTAAGTGGATGCCAGGAGTGGGAGTGCTAGTTCTGGGAATGCTTCTTCCAGTTCCGCGTGATCTCCGTGCCCAAATGCTAATCCGTCCACCGTGCAAACGTGTCTTCAAAGTGGGTTCCCGTGAGAGCTGCCGATCGTCAATCATCCGAGTCTGGGGAACAGAAGACATCAATGTTAGCTGTGGCTTGCATGGGAGTATAAGCTCACCGTGTCTTCTGTTCTGCTGGCTTTTATGCTCCTTTAATTGTTGCCTTGACGATCGGCAGCTGTGTCTCATCTGTTTCCCTGGCGACGCTGATTGCGCAAGGGGTGACTCGCCACAACAGTCATATGTATTTTTTATATATGACATAAATACTGAATAAATTATTTGCTTGTGTAAATAAAATTAGTTTTTTTTATCAATAAAGGTTACTGTTCCCTTGATTTGAGAACAAATATGTACCTTAATTTAAATTGTACCTTAATTTAAATTGTACCTTAAAAGGTACCGAACGGTATCATAAGCGGTATTTCTTGTACCATTAAGGGTACATTTATTGAAAAGGTACAAAACTGTTCTTCAAGGAACATTTTTTGTACCATTGTGTACCTTATTTTCCAAGAGTGTAGTAATAATCTACTATAGCATTTACCGTACTACAGTGTTTTTCAACTCCAGTCCTCAGACCCTTCTCCCAAAATGTTTAGGTGTCTCCCTATTTAAAACACCTGATTAAACTCGGCAGCTCTTTAGTGCCTTAATAGGCCATTTTCACAATAACTTCACTTAACTTCTGCCTTTTCGTAAATCATCATGTTATGATGTTATGTTATCATCACAACCGTCTGGTAACAAACAACAATAAAAAGAAGGCCATGGCTGTGTGACAGGTACGAGCGAATGTGTACCTTACTGCTGAGTCTGACACGCAGAAAGGCCCAAAACAACAGCCTCATGCAAGCTCTGTTCCTCGAGATTGGAATCGGTCTCCCACATCCTGGGGCAGTGCCCTGGGGTGCAGTCAATGAGGATTCTGAGGCCCCAAAAGATCTGCGTGAAGGCCTCGGATGGGAGGTCCACTGGGAATGTGAAAAATGAATGGCCATTTCAAAATCTGAAAACTCAAAATCGTAAGAAAATGTTTGACTTGAGCATAAGAATAAGTAGAGAATATTGACAACACTTGATGTGCAATACAGGACACACTGTATAATCAAACTGTTTTATATCTTAATTCAATAAATAGTGATCACAGGGACATCCAGCCACTGTTTAAATAAAGTGTATCTACTGCACAGCATCCTCGGACACCCTTGCCACTCGGACACTTCTTGCCACTATAATGGGAGAACACCGATTTTTTTCTACTAGAACAAAATGTTTTATTCCGATTGATTTTAACCAAAAAGAAAACAATGGCCCAAAACATGTATGTGGACTTCAGATTTAAACATCTTTAACTCTACAGAAATACTTAGTATTTTTATTTCTATCAGTACGCTTTTAAGGACCATGAAAACCATGTTAATAAGGTTCAAGTCCTCATTATTTACAAAACTAGACTTGTTGTACTGTATTCAGCTCAGCAAAAAACAGTTCCCACGATGAAAGTTTATTGCATTTTTTCATAGTCTCGGAACGTTACAATATCTATGAACAGGGTTTGATAATGTTGCAAATGTTAGTGCTTTTCATCATGAATAAAATAATTTATTTAGTTTGAGCATCGAACGGTTAGTATGTTCACTAGCGGCTCTCATAAGATTTTTTCTTGAGGTGTGTTTAAAAGATCAATCCGTCAACATCTTTAATAAACGGTATTATATATTTGTAAAGCAGATTTTTAGAAGACGTTTAAACCGCTTTTATTCGTTCAAAGCGTGACGTTTTATTTTTGAAAATGAAAAAATAAGTATCAATGTTTGGAAAGTACTTCTTACCGCATCAGGGTATTTGCAGTATTTTTACCTTCTTCTTCCTCATTTTTTCCCATGGTCGTGGGTGATTTTATGGCCACGGCCATCATTATCAGCCTCAGTGTGTTAACACATTTTATAACGTCTGCTTGGTGGCTCTGTTTCTATTTATACCTTAATTTGTCTGCAGAATATTTTTGTTTTACCTACATGATCGTCCAGCTATTTTGACGCTCGCCGCAAAGGTCCTAAAGCTCTCAAAGCAGACGTGATTCGGTCAGCCCGATGTCAGTTTAAAATAGGCAATGGGCTGCTGATTATGTGTTTCATGGGGCGGGTTGGTTTCTGTGGTGAAAGAAGCAATGCAGTGTTTTTTACATACCCATTGTTTTCTAGAAAAACGTACGATTTATCGATTAATAACAAAAATATTTATGAGTTGGTACAAAAAATACGTCGGCCCACCGGGAAAATGTACGGTGTTCTTGATGGCTGGTTCGTCTGTGCGCAATATGAAGTGTTTTTGGTTGATACTTTTCTATTAAAACATTACAATTTATTAATCATAGAATCTATATTATTTGCATTATTATAATTATAAATACAGTCCCTTAATTGTATTTATTGGTCTCATGGTGTCTGTTTAATGGATGTGTTATAGCCTATTTTCATTTGCAACTATCCAAAAAGATATATTTCACAATGTAAATCGTAGAAATTACTTCAGGAGCTGTTAAAATTATCTGAAATGCAGCACTGTGTATAGACACATCAGAAATGTCAGTGTATCTAAAAAGAGAAATTAGCTTTGCAATATTGGATTAAATTACAGGCCATAATAATGTTCACCTGTGTATAGGAGTACTTGTTGACAGTTAGAAAACAATAAAAAAAGTGGGAAAGGATTTATATGACTATAAATAAAGTGGAAAATGAAACTTAAATAAATATAAAATTGTTTGATGAAGTAGCCGAGTTGTATTTTCAATGTTGATTTAGAACTACATTAAAAAATTAAACATGGGATGGGCCTGTATTAAACATATTACATAGGTTTGTGTCATTCATCTTTAGCTGATGAAATAGTAGGCTACAACATGTTGGTTGTATGTCATGAATATAATACAAAAGTAAGTTGTCTGAAAGAAGAACTTGATAATATAGAATGTATGGATTTTTTTATATATTACTTAAATTTGTATGCTGTATATTCGATGACAAGTAAGTGTGGTATTGACATTTATTAGGAACCGTAGATTATAGATAGATAGTCCTAACGCTGCAACACACTAGGTGGCAGTATTCACTGTAAAGTTGGTTCACATCTCGTCATGAAATAACAGGAAGAAGACTTTGGGCACCCGCATAATATTAAGCACGTGTATAACGGCGTCCCATTCTACGATAAAGAAAGCGAAAGTTGATTGTGGCGTAGATGACACCATTTGCGGTTATATACACAACATTAGTCCGGTTAAAGTTGCACAGAATAATATAAATAAATACTTTCATGCTACTATTCAAGGTAGTCGGGAAACGTTCCGCCGCGTTGTAGTGTTTGCATCAGACAAACACGAAAAGTACTACAGTGGATGTCTACTTAGGTAAAAGTACTGAATTACTTGTTTTTAAAAGTACTTGAGTATCAGGAGTACAAGAGTACATTTTCTGAGTATTGCATTACTACTGCCACAGTGCTTACATTTATGTTAAGAAACATCCTACATGGAGTTATGAAAAATGTTAATACCTTTGAGAATGTCATTTTCATCTTTTACCATGTTGCTTTATTTAACATTTATAAAGCATAAATGATAAATGTTGTGTGACAACTCTGCACTCTAAAAAAATTGGGTTAAAACAACCCAATTTGGGTTATTTTGGTAACCCAAAGGTGGGTCAAATATGGAAAACCCAGCGTTGGGTTATTTTAACCCAGCCATTTGGGTTAAATCTTTGACCCAACATGCTGGGTTGTTTTATTTACATCAACTATTACAACTATGCTGGTTTAAAACAAACCCAAAATGTTTGAAAGTAATAATAATAAAATCACAGAATTACTTGATGCACTAGTAATAATCAAAAGTTGAAGTTTTATTAAGGATCGAAATGCAAGACAAAAAGAATTCATAAAAACTTGCAATATTTTAATGCTCAATGAACAATAAAATGGCATATAAAACACTTCAATGCAATTTATCTTTATACATATTAAGAAAAAGAAACATCAATAAATTACGTAAGTTTAGATTTTAACATATACATAAAGTCCCACAAGAAAATATAAATAGTTTGACAACTTTCCACTTCGAAACTCATAACTGTTTACAAAATACAATTATTAAAGTTGCACAAGTAAAATGCTTTAGGGCAATTCCATCATTAATGGATGTGACAAAAACACTCAGAGAATGTATTTGTTACCAATATACTGTACCATATATTTTTATTTTACTAAATCCTTGTTGATAGAACTGCACTAATATGATAAAATATCAGTCTATGCACAAGTTTTCTATTTTAAAGAAAGGAAATAAACAAGCGTTATAGATGTGAAAAAGAGACACAGTATTCAGGAAGCAACAAATTTGTAGGATTATTGTGAACTAAAATGTACAAACCTGAAGCAATAATACCTTAACTTGAAGAGAGACCTCACACAGGTAATTGAACCACCAAATGTAGAAAAGGTGCAGTTAGTACAGTAAAAGCTTCGGTAAAAACTTTTTTCATGGTATTGGTTGACATTTGCAAGGAATGTATTTGTCCGATAACTTTCCTCTTCATATAAACTCAATTTCTTAAAAAGAAAGCTTTAGTTCTTTTGGTTCCAGTACTGCTTAACCTGACATATCCACGTAGCAGTCTGACTGAAGAGGATTCTTTTCCTGGGAGTCTGTAGACAACAGTGTGGTGTGCACTTTTGGAAGTGGATGTCCAGCAGGAGGGTTTCATTCTCAATTTGTTCATCAATAAAGAGAAAAAGAGACAAGAAAAGAGACGAGAGAAGAATGTAAAGAAACTGGCCAACCCAGAGCACAATGGATTATAATAAACATATAAAGAAGTACATTAACATTTTACCTAAATAAAGTTTACCTTTAAGCTTGGTATCAGGACATCCAAGTTCCAGTCTACTTTCTCCTGAATAGAATGATCCATTAATATTAGCTGTTTTTCGGCAACTTGTCAGTGGGGGAAAGAAGAGTGGGATCTAGTACACAAAGTGAAAAACAGTCTTAAAAAAATAATATTATAAACGTTAGCACAACTCTTAACTAATTCGACACACTCATGAATACGTAGAAGAATAAAAAGACTAACAATTGTTCGTCTCATATACCCAAAATTAATTACATCACACAGTTAACCACTAACGTTTCAAGTGCCAGCGGCTATTCCCGAAGCAATAGAGCTGCTCTCTGCGGAGCCACGACCGCTGATAGCCGGAAGCCCTCACCTCCGACAGCGTCTTAACAAATTCTCAAAGAGGCGTTATGTTTATATATAAATCACCTTTTTGAGGTCTTAATGAATACATTCTCGTCTAAAACACTCTTAAAACTATGTTCCGTCACCGAACATTAGTGGTATTTATAAAAAAATGAGCTGGATGTTTGCTTGCTGACACGACGCTCTCTCGTGTCGACCTTAAACTAATATCACGTTGCGTAAATTACTGAACTAAATGACTCACACGAGTCAGAAATTTCAAAGGGAAATGTTGACCAAAAAGGAAGTTTAAATGATTAAAAAGCTGTAAGTTAGAATAACGTGGGAATAACGTTACAGACTAGCTATCCAAAGCTAACGAAGCTAGATTGTAACGTTACTTTTCAAATCTAATGCGAACAGCCAAATTTTGCATACCTTTGCATTTTTTTGATGTACATTTAATAGTTTTATACATTAAAAACTCGGAAAAAATACATTTTATTCTCCGAATAACAGCTTTCCGAGATGAGGTGGATCAAATGCCCGCAAAGGTAAACTTTGTCTGATGCGTCGAGGAGTGGGAGGGGTTTACTCTCTCAACTGTCACTCAATTGGACCCCACTGGTAACCCAGCGTTCGGGCTACTCAAAAAATGACCCAACACTAAGAAAATAACCCAACAAAATGACCCAACAGGCTCAACCCAGCTGTTGGGTTAAACATATAACCCATTTTTTTTTCAGAGTGTGTGTGTGCGTGTCTGTGTGCGTACTGTTCTTCAATTCAATCAAATGTCATAAAGTCCTTGTTCAACCTGAGGAGAAGCTGGTTCTCAAAATTCTGTGAATGAATTGATCCCCTTCTTGGGGTGAAAAGCAAACCTGCTATGCTAAAAAGCCTTTCACTCGGTGCTGAAGCTGGCAGGGCTGTGTTGAGCTTTAGTGAGAGGTTACGCACAGCTGGATTGGGGGCCAGTGTATTCACTCCTTCAGCTGTAGTGGCTAGGTATCCATCAAATTGCTTACTTATCTCATGTGAATGTGTCTGCTTGACACTGGAGAAGAAGTCATCTTCATCAGAAGAGGTTGATGTGGTATCAGGAGACCAGAGACCTTCATCGTTTCTGGCAGATGTTCCTTGATGTAACTAAGGCCTTGATTAGAAACACAGAATCACACCAACAAACAAATTGTTGTTATTATTACTCTGTAAGTGAACAACTGCATATGATCATTGTTGGATAAAGTCGTTTGACCTACATTATAACGAGTCATTAATGTCTTTAAATTTATATGTTTCAGATAATAGAACCGAAGCTATAGATTGTGAATTTAAACATTTCTCGTTTACCAGCTGCAAACGTCAGGTGGACTAGCCGAGGTAAGGCTGTTCCAGGCGGGTTACATGAGCGCCCGGTGATCGTTGGATCTCACAAACCGACAAAATTTTAAATAGGCGCTATCTTTATAAATAAACCACAGTTTTGAGCTTCAAAAAACGACATTCTCGAGTGAACAACTCTTAAAACTACATTTCTTGACACAATAACAAAAGTATTTTGAAATTTCGTGGCCTTTCTTGCAAACAGACAACCGCCTAGCACTTGCCCTTCCCACAAGAAGCGGATTTCATCTGAGACGCGCGAATGTATTCAAAATGTTCAAGCGGCAAACAAGACGCGGTAGACGCGGTAGACGCAAATTTGACGCTTTATCCACGTTTTGGTATGAACGCAGCATGATTCAATATAAGTTTTTACTATTTGTTGATGCAATAAATGCCCTGCTTGCAACTAGCATAGTAGCAACCTACTACGACTGCACTAATTAGGCTTTCACATTTTTTGTATGGTAAAAAAGACGTTTCGTACTCGAGCTCAGATTAGAAAAGATACTTTGTATGCTCTCTCTATTTGTCAGGGGCATGTCAAAACATTAATCTGAAAGGACTTCAGTTGATTATTTATGTTACACGATTAGCTTGCCTCGGTTTATGCTAACTATAGTCAGGCCAAAGTTAGCCATCTGAATGGATAGGTTACAGCTGGCAAATTGGCCGGTGCATGTGTCATTGGTTGGATTACGGGCGGATGACGACACTTGCTTCCACCGCTCTTGTTATCTTGTTTACAGGCGCGCTCTGCTCTGTCTCGGTCACTGTCATCGTGCTGTTTGCTTTTTCGATTGAGACATTTTTCTCTTAAATCTCTCCCATGTAACACCATAAGACGGTTTAGTAAAAAAAATCAAAAACAATCAAACGAAGCGTCGACCCATTCAACCCATGTTCACAAAACTTCAGGCTCATTCATGTCTCCAAAGTCCTCCACATGTCACGTGATATTGTCAGAATAGGTCATCGTGTGATTGATGGCAGAAGTACTACAAACAATGTGTGAATTATGGTCGTATTCTCCGATCGCCTATGGCGACTCGCCATTGGCTGTTACTCTGATTAGTTAATGAGGCGGGGCTTCGCAGGGCGCCGGTCGATGATGTTTTTATCAGTGCCTTATGTTTATGACACTTTAGGTTGTCTCCTCCTATAGAGTGCTAAAACTGACTTCTGCTGGCAAAACCACAAACAATTTTTCTTCACTAAATGTTATTCTATTAATTATATTCTGTCTTATTATAGAGTCTTCTTCCATCATAACTGATCTACGGGTCTTTTCCTGCAAATACCCTACACATTATACCCTTTCAAATGATAAAGCTATTATAGTAGCCCATTTTTTCAGTGCCTTGAGTGCCTTGTGTGAACATAAGGAAAAGTCTCCCTAATACCAAATAAAATCATTGTAAGAATTGAATAACACAAGACCTTTTATTTTAATTTAATGTGTATTATTGTAAGTACTGATTTAAGATGTGCCTCTAAATGTTTTGTCACAGCAGAAATCCTTCTCTCATCCGCCATGTTGAATGTTCAAGGGCCGTCCAATTTGGGTATCAAGATGATATTCTCTTTTTCCCAGTGGGGGAGAGCATTGGCAGCATATGTCGCATTTAACCCTTTGACTTTTCATGATCAGATATCTATACGATCAGAGAAAACACATGAAGTGACCAGGTGTAAAAAGCCTCAGTGATATAACAGCGAGTTTAATCTATGCAGTTATGTGTGACTTGAAAGATTATTTATTTTCAGATTATTTTTTTACTTTGCTTTACATAATCTACATGTTGATGTCAGGCAATCTAACAATACCGCACAAAAAATAGTTAAAAGTATGTTTGGATGAAACAACATACTCTTATTTAAAACTGCTGTATTAACCTGCAGTAACAAACGCTGAGTGACGTGTGTGTCTTTAAAATCACAATATTCACAAAACATAAATAATAATACCAGATGATCTGACTCACCTGTGATCAGATCACCTTAAATGAATGCTAATATTAAGCACAAATATATATATAGTGACAAAAGCCAAACTGTAACTTGCCATACTCCTGTAAGAAAACATCCTATTTAAATAAATGATCACTTTTGGGGTTGTACATCATACATATGATGCGTGTCGTCGCATGATGGTCACTTTTCAGATTTGAAACTTGTTGAATAACTGATGTAATCACTTCACATTTACAAATATCTTTAAAATAGAATTATAATTATTTATTGTTTTTATTTATAACTATTTTTACAATTAGTATTGCTGATACACATCGTACATATGATAAACACAATTTATGAGTATAATTTGATTCCAAACATTGTAGAGGACTTAAGAAACGAAGAGGAACCGGTGTATTCGGTGTTGTGTGATCGTTTGGATCTGATTACCGAAGACTTAAGGATCGCAAGAGAGGAACGCCAGAGGGATCGACGAATGTTGGTGAGCTTCAAGCGAGTTGTCATCGATCAGATATCAAAAAATTCTGTCGGCCTCAGAGAAAAAAAATTGCGAGCACCCGCCTGATACGTAACGCCGTAAAAGACATTTTGGACAATCAGGCTAAAAGTGTTGTTTTATTTATGGAAATTATCAACATGTCTAGACGGATATCTGGTGAGTAAAAACTCTCATTTAAAAAGTTAATCAAGTGTTTATTGTGGTTAAAATGTATTTTCTTTCGTGTTGGCCATGGTGTATTTTATATGATTATTAATGTTATTCTATAGTTAGCACACGTCAGTGATTTCTTTTTGTTTTTAACATATATTTGGAAAATGTCGCCAAAACGTTGTCAAGATTCAGATGGTTCTAAAGCAAAAAGGTTTAAACGTGAAACTGATGGTAATTTACGACCCCCCACAACAAAGTGTTTCAGATGTGTTACAAGGATTAATTTACGCAGTCAGGGGTATGAATAGGCCGACATCTACAAACAAGTCTCTTATAGCATTAATAAACACAGTTCGATCAATGTTGGAAGAAACGGCCAGACCCCATATTGGAAATAGATGTCAATGTTTTAAACCAGCATCAGGTTGGTTATGGTTTAGATGACCAGCCAAGTGATGAAACAGACCCCCATATGTCTTTAACGCAGGATGATGTTGAAATGGCCGTATTAGATGATCATACAAACCATACAAATGAAACAAGAACTTGTACAAGTCTTAACGAAACACAGGAAATAGTAAGAAAGGGAGGTCGCATAGGTGAATATACTGTGGTCCCTAGAGCTAAATTTAACAGTTTGGAAGTACACAGGATTTTAAACCTACGATCGATAACAACTAGACATGGCAGATTATGTTACATTTTTACACGACGCATTATCTGAAATAGTATCATTTTCCAGACAGTTGGCTGGTGATGGCGGCCTAATTAACATTACATTGCGGGGGCCTAGTCTGATGTCAGATGTTAATGCCATTTTGTCATCTGTCAATAACTATAGTGTGTCTATTCTTGAAGATCAGATCGCAAAGCAACTCCAATGTATGTGTTGATGAGAGTTTGGAATTGAAAGTGACCCCTATGTGTAGACAAGGGGGCGCTTACAGATAACTCTGTGACACCGCACATAACGAGGTGATAACTAGAAACACAATGAATCTTTTCTGCCCGCTTAATATTTCAAACAATCTGTGTTTTGCCATATGCTTGGCGCATTATCTGAACCCCCAAGTACCACACACAGATCTAATACCCATTACATCAGACTTGCAAAAAGCTGCGGGGTACACTGATCAGGATACGATTGGTTTTAATGACATAGCCAAGTTTGAATGCATGTCATACATTAATATAGTGGTCTTCCACAGGTCAGTAGAGGGCATGCTGGAGAAATATAACACAAAAGATGCGCCACACTCCAGAACAGTGTTTTTGTACCTGGATGATGGTCATTATTTTATGATTAAGAATTAGAAAGCATTCATAGGTACACCATACATTTGTGACTTTTGTTACAAAGGTTTCACGTCACGTAGAGACCATAGATGTAAATATGCGTGCGATATCTGCAATGGACCTGAATGTTTCAGACATCATGTAAAATAAAGGCAATGTAACGATTGTCTAAGATACTGCCGTTCCGACTATTGTTTTGACATGCATAAGAAACCACCATTAGGCCAAGAATTTTCACAATGTGATGTGACCAAATATTGCCCGAAATGCCACAGACGCTATCACGTTAGTGGCACAGACCCAAAACCGCATAGGTGCCCAGCCTCTTGCTGTGTACATTGTAGAGAAGGATTGATTAGTGATGGCGTGCATCAATGTTTTATACAGCCTATACCGCTCGCTGACCCTGGTCAATACAGCGTCTGCGTTAAACCTAACCTGTGATGACAAAGGATTTTTTCCACACATTTTTAACAGATTAGGAAACGAAATTTATGTGGGGCCATATCCGGATAAACATTTCTACGGTTATGAGACTATGTCTGATAAAGACCGAGTCTCGTTCAACGAATGGTATGATACAGTCAGTGATAGCCCATATCAGATTCAAGTCACTAATGCTTGCCTACAGGACTATCACTGGATCTGCACCGGCTTACTTCCAAAATCTCCTGCACTCCTACACCCCATCAAGATCCCTGCGTTCAGCAAACCAGCGGCGGCTTGTATTGCCTTCCCATAAGGGCAGTAAATCGCTCTCCCGCTCTTTCTCATTCACAACTCCTTCCTGGTGGAACATTCTTCCTATCTCTGTCTGTTCAACCACATCTCTCACAACATTTAAAAAACTACTTAAAACCCATCTCTTCTGTTAATACTTGACAGACAAATGAAAAAAATAAAAATACACTAACCCTTTCTCTCAACAGGTAGTGGTCTAGCTTTTTGAAACCAGTAACTCTATATTGGCACCTAATGTATTATGGCTCCTGTATGAACTATCGCTTATTGCTCCTAAACTCTTTGTAAGTCGCTTAGGATAAAATTGCTGCTAAATGTAAATGTAAGACATTTGATTTTAGAAAAGAACTAGCCCTTTACGGCAGGAATGATGTAGTGTTGATGAGGGAAGCTTGTATGAAATACCGAGATGAATTCATACAATGTACAGGTCTTGATCCGTTTACGTGTACAACACTAGCCTCATGTTGCATGGCAGTTTATAAAACCCACTATCTGCCTAAAGACACCATAGCTCTGACACACAACAACGCATACACTAGGTAAAACAAAGCCTACTCTGATGTCTCCATCGAATGGCTTGAGTATGTCGCAAAAACGCAAGGTGTAGAAATTTGACATGCTTTAAACCACGGCGAGGTGTCAGTTGGTAAGTATTATGTTGATGGATATTTTGAAACCCCAGATGTAAAGACATGTCTTGAGTTTTTTGGATGTTTCACACACGGGTGTTTAGCATGTTTCAGATCTGATCATACGAATCCCTTATCAAAATTGACCTATGGAGAACTTCGAAGACAGGCGGATGAAAACATTGAAGTATTGAAACGGACACATGGCATGAATATAAAGGTTATGTGGGAGTGTGATTGGAAAGCAGCCAAGCAGACAGACCCAAAGGTAATCGACTTTATGAATACATATAAACACCCCGAGAGATTGAGACCACGCAACGCACTTTTTGGGGAGAGGACAAATGCGTACACTTTATTACAAGACCACTGAAGGTGAGAAAATAAGATATGTTGATTTCACAAGTCTGTATCCTTTCTGCCAAGCCAGAAAAGATTTTCCCGTGGGGCACCCACAGATAATTTTCAAAGATTTTGAACCTTTAGAAAATTATTATGGCCTTGTGAAATGCTGCGTTTTACCACCACGTAAATTATTATATCCGGTTCTCCCCATGAGATTCGGAGGAAAATTAATATTTCACTCTGTCGGACATGCACCGAACAACAAAATCAGACAAAAACGTGTAGACACACTGATAAAGAGAGATCCATCACCGGTACATGGGTCAGTATCGAATTGCTAAAAGCTGTTGAGAAGGGATATGTTATTGTTGATATAACAGAGGTATGGCATTTCCCACAGCGCTCCGAGACATTGTATTGTGAATATGTTAAGACGTTTTTACAACACAAACAAGAACCCAGCAGGTATCCAGAACATGCTATTACATGCAGACAAACAACCTTACAATCGACGATTATTTTGAACAAGAAGGTATTAAGTTGAATCCTGATAAAATATGTCACAACCCTGCACGCCGTTCGATTAACAAACTTTTGCTTAACAGCTTGTGGGGGAGATTTTCATTAAGGGGGGGGGATCTACCCACCACAGAATTACATTCAGACCCTGAGCAGTTTGCACAGCATATTTTTGGCAACGGATATGACAAAACACTTCTCATTTGTTTCAGACACCGTTGCCATAATTCAATGGTTATACACCCATGGTAAGGGGGGTCAGACTAGAGATGTAAATATATTTTTAGGAGCATTTACAACTGCGCATGCACGATTAGAACTGTACGATCTAATGGACCGATTAGGTGAACGGCTGCTGTATAGCGACACAGACAGTGGCATTTATGTTTCCAAAGATGGTGACTGGGAACCAGCATTGGGGCCATATCTCGGTAATCTCACCGATGAACTCGGGTCAGGTTCGTTCATCACAGAATATGCGTACGGGTACCGTACAAATATGGGGAAAGTTTGCTTGAAAGCTAAAGGTCTTACTTTATCGCGTATTAACTCAAAGACAATCAAACTAGACACACTGATTGGTCTAGTCAATAACTTTGTGGGGGACGGCGATAGCCAACATGTAATGGCACGTATGGACGGCATCGTAAGGGATAAAAAGCGATTCACGGTACATAATAGGTCATTGGACAAACGTTTTCGTGTGGTTTACAATAAACAAGTTCTGCTTGGTGATTACACAACAATACCTTATGGATATTGACAATGTTTCTGGACACAGAGGTGTGTTGAACACTGATACTTTTGATTTCCGACTTCAGCACCCTTTTTCATGTGTGATTAGCGGACTCTCTAACTCTGGTAAAAGTTTTTTGTAAAGATGTTGTTGCATAATGCTGTAAAACTGATTTCTAAAAATGTTGATAATATTGTTTACATCTATGATTGTTGGCAACCAATGTATGATGATTTGTTGAAAATGTATAAAATTACATTTATTGATTGTATTCCACAAACTCTGAATGATGACACTTTATTTCCTGTTAATAAAACGAATTTACTTGTATTGGATGATTTAATGAAAGAAGCCAGTGGTAACAACGAAGTGGAGAAGGTATTTACGCAGTATGTACACCACAGAAATCTTAGTGCTATATATATTGTGCAGAATTTATTCTGTCAGGGAAAGTTAGCCATACGATCAGTTTGAATACAAACTACTTGGTCTTATTTAAAAATTCCAGAGATGCCACCCAGGGTATGATACTAGCCAGACAAATGTATCCGGGAAAAGTCAAATATTTTATGGAATCTTTTCAGGACGCAACCAGTAAACCTTTCGGTTACCTTATGATTGATTATAAAGCAAAAACACCCGAACACTATCGTCTCAGAACAGACTTGCTCTCACCATATCCAGTAGTGTATCTGCAGAAAAGAAAACACTGATTCCTAACACAGGTTCTGAAACATGTCTGTCAAACTTTATAGAAATCTGCCTGTGCAGATATGCTTTTAAACGCCACACCCCATCAGAGACGGATTATTTTACAATCTACAACAGACAAACACAAACTGAGAAACAGGAGGGTAGGAACGATGACGCAGACTCGAGAAACAAAGGATCTATCCTAAAACTCTGTCCAACTTAAAGGTCAGTTTCCATCATTGACATTGTACGGAGCCGTCACATTTTTTACTAAATCCAACATATGTGATCCAGGGATGGGGCGGCCTTTATATACAAATTCCCCAGAATCAGACCATGATGCGATGTCTTTAGAAATACTCATTTTACCTAAAATGTATTGCGTGTTTTTCAAACTCCTTTGTGGTATATTCTTTAATACATCGTTTATTACATTATCATCTGATACAGGGTTTTTCACATCCGGCAAATGTTCTCCAGTGTCTCCAGTTTTTGCTTGTTCCTAGTGTCCTCGAGTTTGTTAGTAAGTGTAGTTTCGTGTCTCAAGTGTTTGTTTTCTAGTTTATTTAGTAAGTGTCTTAACTTTATTATTTATCCTGTATTGTTTTCCCCCTCGTGGGTTTTATTTTGCTTGTTTGTTTTTGTTTATATATAATAAATTCCCGTTTACCCTCACGGACTGTGCCTGCCTGCATTTAGGTTCTCCCACACTGTCTTCCGTGTCTCTCCTGTGGCACAGTGGTGGGATCGGGGATTCGTCACACCAGAGGCCCGAGTTCGATCCCCGATCCTGACATAACCGAGATGTACGCCGTGTAATCACTATGCTTAAACATGGTTGGCGCACGATTATAATGTTTCGACCCCTGCAGTTAATAGGAAAACGAAAAAAGCTAAGGTTCAGCCCCGTACAACGCACCACGATTCTAGTCATTCAGAAGCATCCTTTTTCACCACATCTGAACACGAACACAAGCGATGGATTTCACTCTAATATCATATGATGTTTTTAACACAGCATTCATTTATGTATATTTATGTGTGTTTATGTGGTGTGTTAATAAAACAAACAAAAGAAGACTCTCTCTATTTATTATTATTTTATTACGGTTTTACATAATATCATCATACACATTGAATACAATTATAAACATTTTTCTTATAATCATAATCATGGGGTTTTCATTTTTTCACAAGAAAGCGACCATATTGTGTTTTTTTGTAAATCATCGCTGTATTTCATCATCGCATATTCATAACCAGAAGTCCTGGCCATATGTTGTAGAAAGAATACACAATGCTGACCGCATGTGTCTGACGAATAATTCTGTACTTGTCTGTTTGAGTATTACATCCAATCGCAATTACGAAATAGAAATGTTTTAATTTGTACAGGAAAACGGATATGGTCTGGTTTATTACCAAAACTGTCGAAGAAGCATCCGACTCCATCTCTAGTTATGTATATCGCCACCCAGTGTTCTCCTGGGAGTACTGAGGGGTGTGTGCTAATTATGGTCATAGTTGGTGCTGATCGTAGACGATCTTCTGGTAAAAAAAAAAAATACACCTAGAAAAAGGGTGTCGCATGCCATTTTATCCATCACGCTAGTGAGCTTTACGGTGTTCATGTTAATAGAAATCAATCAGGACTTGTCTGCGATTTGAAATTTCAAGAATCGAATCGTAAACACCATAGACGATAACATTTATAGTACGAGAGAGTGGTTGACGAAATCGAGCTTCTAATCTAATATTTCCAGACTTGATGAGGGATACATGTGTAGAACATTCTTCGTCTGGTAAAAAGCTGAAATGGTACAATGTGTATCCTAACAAATATTCTTCATGATTAATAGACAGGGCTTGATTTTTCAGATGTCATCCGGATGATAGGGCTAATTGGTAATATTCCCTTATAGCCGAACCGGAGCCATAGTCAGGTTGTAACGGTTTGGCAGGATATTGCTGTCCGTCAACATAGACTGCCATGAATTCTAAGTCGTAATTTTTAAAAGCGAATGGGTTTTTATCATAAGCACCCGTGAATGCATCGTTATCGACCATTGCTATGACTAGGGCTTTGGGGAGGGTACCTAGAAACAAATTTTCCTGGGTCACTACACGAGATCCAGCCGGCAGCAAGTGGGTTTTTAAAATTACTCTCTCAATACAATATTTAGCCGTGGCTGACAATAATGCCCGTGCATGCCCCAGTCGCACTGGTGCTGAAACAGACACTTTCTTCACAAAAAACGAAGCTGACTGAATATTTATTTTATCATTTATAGCATCGTTCCTCATCAGACAAAACTCGCCTTTACACCTAGTCATGCGGACATTAATGTCCACTCCGTTAAGCGTGAGTTTTTCCTGCAAAAATATATCATTGTGTATGGGTGTTATTAACTCAATAACGTTGCTGGCATTAGTGTGCGCAGCTCTCTTGGTCAGACCTATGTTGCCCCCAGCCGGATCTGTACAATCCATATGTCCTGCTGTATCTTTGTAAAAGAGACCCGCTGAAAATGTTGTTTCAAGAACATCTTTTCCATAGTTAAGAAGACACTCTATAATACATCTGTAAGTATAGGTAATGGAACTGTGATATTAATCTATCCCCAATCGATACATCAACCTGTGAAAATATGGTGGCACCAGCGTAATTAATTAACCCCACTGGAGCCCCATCTGCGATATCTGTGCCGTCAGGGTTTGTGATTTTAAGTCTAAAAAAAAACATCGTATTATTGAGATCGATGTAATCCTCTCCATTCCCAGCAATAAAAAATTCCAGGGGAGCTGTGTCGGATATGGCCGATAGGGGCTGAACTATATATATGTTTTTTTTCAATAGCTGTTTGAGTAGGCGGTACTGTGAATAAATCCAATTCTGATTTAACACACTCTTCTGATATACTATGTAGTAAAGCCATGATCTAAAATATGGTTTTAGGGGTTTTCTTTGCGGATCTCTTACGCTTTACCGACACGCTGCGCTTATTTTTTACACCTGAACTTTCCCTAGATTTACGCAGTGGTATGTTGATATTGGAACCCCTCGCTCTCTTGACACCTGGCGGTTGTAAAAGGCGTTTACGAGTCATAACCATCAGACCCGATCTGTCCTGTGAAAGTCTGTTGTTGTTGTTGTTGTTGTTGTTGTCTGCGCTAAAAAAAGTATATTTTTCGTAGCTGATTAAAGATGCGGTTTCGCTATGTTGAAACCTCGTCTTAACAGAGGCATTGCCATGCGATAGAGACTACGAAATAAACCACCAACACCAGCACCATACATAACAGTGCCACCTGCGTACCCAGGTAGGGAGCCCCCAGCCTGATTCTTGTAGTAAGACGCATAGCGTACAGGATCATGGTCATAGCTGTTGTACATAGCCATCATTATACAATTTTTTCACAGGTCTAAAGTGTAATTTAACACACACTTTGCCGTAAGAAAACTTTACGTCTTTGTTTTGATCGTCTTTCACCTCAATACCTATGTCTGTGATAAAAGATTTATCAATAGACATGTAGTGCACTTTATTGTATCTCAAACACACTATATGCTTGTTTTCACCGGATATATGTGCAGTACCTAAGAGCGGTACGAATGAATCACCAACTGATTGATAATCGATAATGTCTGTGTATAAATACAGAGTGTAGAAGCCTCCATTTACATCCGATTGATAAGGGGCATAAGTCACAATATCTTTGTCACTATTAACTTCAACAGCTTTCAGAGTATGAGCACCTATAGCAAACCCTGGTTTCACTACTAGAATGTTGGCTAATTTCCTGTAGAACGTTAGGGATATATTAAGTTTCGTATTCAGATACACTCTGTTTTTCACCCGGTCGTAACCCAGAGATGCGCTTGGTAAAAGGGTTTCATTTATTTCTCTAACCAACGATTCAGTGTCATCATAATATCCAGGTTTTATAGGGTGACGTGACGACTTCCTCACGGTCTCAGCATCATATGTATTCTTTTTAACCTTCACGCTTTTGAGTAAGGGGGTAATGTTGTTTATTTCAAAAAAAGGCCACGTTGTTATTAAATGTATACCACGTTCTAGGATATTCGAGTTCCATTATGCCGACCTCCCATTTTCCTTTCAATCGTAAGGGATTGGCTAAACACGTCCTATAATTAGAAATCGTAATGTTAGGATACACTGCCAATGAGGCGTTGCACGGTAGCACTACATTAAAGCCGCCATCCGCCATGGTTGTATTCTTATTCATGAATGCCCCAGGGTCTTCACATACACACTTTTAAAGCACCTGTGTATCGACCACTTCTTTTTCGGGGATCCAGCTGTTAAATTTAGATGGCCAGCCGTGCCATTTCACCAAGACCATATACTTTTTACCCTGCTTTTTCTTTTCCAAGATTTTTTCTACGTATTGTTTTTGTTCACGGATATTTTTTATAATTCCGGTTCATAAAAACTTCCATCGATAATATCGCCATCGTAGTTGCAAAGCTTGTTAACTGGGGGGGGTATGCACATATTCACTGTAAAATATTCTTCTGTGTAATTCTTCTCATAGCCCTTGGCAAATGGTCCTCAGACTTTAGATATTCTCACAATATCACCGATTTTGTATTTAAATGTTGGTTTGACACGACCCCCACACCTAGGGCCATAAAGGTTTTGAAACACCACAGATTCATTGGTCTTGTTAACATCCACCGGTCTCATTTTAATACTTCTATGAGTAGTGGTATTGTAACCCTGCATGAGATCTTGTAACACATAGACAACGATTTGTATTGGATGCTGTTAATATCTCCACATTCTGCTTTTCAGAGTTCTATTGAAACGTTCAACAACACTTGTTTTGAAATCTGAGGCTGTTGCAAAGTGGTGAATATTATGCAATTTAGTGACATGCTGAAAATGTTTATTAAAGAACTCATGACCTAAATCTGTCTGTATACGCAAGAGGATGCGACCTTCATCAAGAATTGACACAAACGCTTTTGACACTTCTGAACCGGTCTTATTCTTCAGTACACAAGTCCATGCATATTTACTAAAGATATGAATACATGTCAAAAGAAATTTTAAACCATCGTTTTCCTCAGAGTAGGCAGACATGTCAACCAAATCTGCCTGAAACTGCATATCTATTCCGTAGACAATTACTCTGTTTCGCTTGTAGTTTAGAGGTGCCGTTTTATGTAATGTATAAGCATCCTCAGAGGTTAACCACTGATCAATTTGTTTATCAGATAGACAGACTCCCGTATCATTGATTACCCCCTGTTTTAAACGGTTTTTACCACCTAAAGACCCGGGGTTAGAAGGGGTATAATAAACTTTCTTCATGATCTCAGACATGTTGGCATTTCAACGGTCACGGATAAATAATCATCCGATTTTAAAATCAAGGGGTTTTATTTTCGAAAATACATCGATAAGAATCACATTCACAGACTGTCTAGATAGCCAAGAAAACTTATACATGTAAGAACATCCTTTTCGATCATGTAAATCACACACAATTTCAATAATTTCACAAACATCATTATCTTTTTTCTCGGATAACAGATTTGTGCATATATCAACAACGTATGCAGACATTGTGAGGGCATGAGCAATATCAAATACCTTATCATTTTTACACAATGTTTTGATTACTTTCCTAATGAAAACTGCTACAGTATCAGCACCAATAATGTCTGTCTGTGTCATATTAACCCACGAGGTTGACAAATTTCTAACAACATTCATTTCATTCTTAAATTTGGTTACGAGTCGGGGGTCACATGTAATACAATCCGAAGGAACTTGCATGTCAACATTATCATATATCACACAGTACATTAGATTTACTGATTTACGCTTATAACACATTTTAAAGATACTTTTGACAACCACAATAATGCAGGTGTTCCCCATAATAATACAACAGTCACACACTGAGATTACCTTCACTGTTTTTCCATAAATCTACAGCATCGTTGACAACTTTTTCGCACTGTTTATCCAATAGTTTATCGGTGATTTTGTTGAGTTTCTCCACGCTAAAAGGTTCGTAGCGTAGCTCACATAGAATAGCCTCTACGACTCCATGAATTCTCTGGGGGTGAGGTCTCAATCCACAGGTTGTTAACGCCTGAACAAGGGTGTGTTTAAACTGCGGTTTGAACAGTTTGCACGAAAATTCTTTAAAATAGACTTTGAAGAAATAGGCCGTTGGTTCAAAGAGACAGGAATGTTGCATCTGACTCGGATGATCAATCTCACAGCCGTTACACAAATCTTTGAGTTTCGTATTAACTATACGTGACATCAGAACTGTCACTATTGCTTTGATTATTTTAAAACCATCCTCTCCGATAAATCCATCCACGGTGTCACCTTCAGTGCATTCCACGGCCTCGGCGATGTCTTGGCAACGAGTCGTGATAAAAGTAAGGTTATGGTAACCCAGCTCGGTGCAGAATTTATCCAACCAGGTGTTGTTGATTTGGTCTTGCGATTTTGTTGGTACGTCGGAACTATCCCCACATATTGCGGGGTCGTGTTCGCTGGTATAGCATGTGTCTGTAGACTCCTCTGACATGGTTAGTTTCTAGACAGTTGTGACTTCGTGGTTTTCTGAACAGCAGCTATTTATTGGTTTGTAACACATGGCGGGGGTGTGTCAGAACTCGACGGCCACCACATCCACTTCCGATGTAAACAATTTAACTCTCACAGAGTTGTAGCGATCACGTCTGTAAAAACACTCTCAAGCACAGGTACGTCTCTCCATTGAAAAGTAATTTTCAAATCATAACAAATTTCACCACGCGGTGAAGCACAATCACTGTCGATAGCTGCCAGCGTAGAATAAAATCCACACAGAATATATAATGAATCATCCTGGGTCACACCGCATCCGTCAGCGAACATACGATACCATATACCCGGTATTACGCTGCGCCATTCCCCGAAGGTCGGTCCATACATAGTTGTAAAACAGTGAGCAGTCTTGCGCTGGTAGAAACAGATAGGGGTCAAGAACATTGTTCTCCATTGTACAGCGAAACACATCGTCGTTCCTTGTCGAACTCGAAACTCCCAACACGGTCATCAGATAGCGAAAAAGTACGCTTAGCAAGGTCTTCATCTTCATGTAAAAAACTAGTTATGTGTATACGCCCCGCACGTATCGGCGCAAACGACAAATCTACCGAATCCAATCTCTCTTCACTATTGACGATGTCATTTTTAGGAGTCTTGGCATTAGAGCCATTGTAACAATCTTAACACACAGACTGTAGTCTCTGGTTTAGAATCTCGAATAGACTACCAGCATTTAAACGTTAGGACGCCACTCTAACAGACCCCCTGCCAGATTTTCACGCGTTTCATGAGAGATCAAACATTGCCTGTCCATTAGGATGTCAGCCCAGCAGGATGAGGACAAATACACATAAACACAGCTATAAAGTGTAAACTATCAAACAAGACTGCCAGATCATAAAAAACTCACTAACTTTGATTTACTGATTAAATGACTTACTTAGGGGGAAAGTGGGGAGACACACAAACATTCAGAAGATTTCAAACAACAAGCAACAACTCGCTCATTTGCATGATAAAAACCACAAAGCAAAGGAAACAACACTCTTAGAAAAAAAAAACTTATACTACATGTAGTTTATCTCACTAGTTTACAATATGTCATTCACTAATATCCTGCAGTAAAAGATAAACAGGATGAAAACAATCCTTTTTGATAAGGAAGTAGTGAAGGGGGGTGAGGTAGTTAGACCCCCTAAAGGAAGGGTTGGGGTCAGAGGATACCCACAAAAAAACAACCATAAAATATATCTGTCATCATGCTGTCATACCATAAAAGTCCCAGTTTGAGTGACTGGTGGACACAAATTTTGACAGGGGGTCATAAATCACTCAAACTATTTGACACACAGCATATGATTTAACTACTCATGTGGCATACCACAAACAAAATCCATGTCTAAGTTAACATAAGATGTTAATTCACCAATCACATCAAAGTGTGCGACAACGTTAACATTATTTATACAGTCAATGTAATGTGCTAGAAGGAGCTGGATGCAGCTTTGCAAACTGAGGAGGGGGAGCAGTACACGTGTTGCAAACAAAATTGTAGAAAATTTTCCCAACGTGGTGGTGTGGCACTGCTTGAACCACTGTCTAGAGTTGAGTGTTGGAGATGCTGTTGAAGAAGTTGCAGGGATGAATGAGTTCCAGCTTTTCTATTACAAAGTGTACAGTATCATGCATCGACCAAAAACCACTGAGAGCTCACTGAATGTTGTCAGGAACTTGCATTACAGTGTCTGAACATAGGAAGGATTCTCAGCACTAGATGGGTGGCATCCAGTTACAGGACCATTATAGCTGTAAGGTAGCAGTACCCTGCACTTCACAGGTCACTTTTCTAATGACTCAGTTGATCCTAAAAGAAGTTCAACAGAGAGATGCATGTTCAGTGGTTTTATTAAATCGCCTTACTAATGCAACCTTTGTGCAGAATCTTGGGAGTCATGTATGATGCTTTAGAAGAGTTGTCAGAATTCTCTCTCTCTCTTAAAGACAGAAACATGACGCTCCCCAAGGCTGAAGCAAGTCTCAGTCGCAGGTCCGCGTGTTGAAGTCAATGGCAGAGCAGCCTGGACCAAGGGCAGAAGAGGCTCGGATAATTTACAATGCTTTGTGAGGTTTTTTTTTCAACATTTAATAGATGAATACCCAGTAGATGTATAGGTGTCATGAGTATGAAGTTGCACATTCACCCAGGGGTAAGGTTTGTCCTCTGTATTTACCCTAACTATGTAGGAGCAGGTAGTCACGCCAGCCTGGGGACCAACTCCAATTGTGCCTTGTTGGTCAAGAATAATGACAGGAATATCTGATATGAAATATATCAATAGCAAGCATGTTGTTTTAGAGTAATAGAATATAATAATTATCTTTGTGCTTAAACAATAATCAAGAGTACGCGGTTGGTCTCCCACCATTTTCGCTGCTATCAGCACAAAAGATCTAAGCGCTAAATCCAATCCACCCTCCCCCTGATTTTACAACTCTGGTACTGGTTACAGCTTCAAGCATATTGTATTCATTTGTTGAAAGTTCTGAATTTCACTCCTGACACTGAAAATATCCATGACTAGGTCTGGTTTTAGTGGTTTATCCAGCACTTCTGATAATAGTTGAAACACAGAATTCCAATAGTTATAAATTTTATGGCACTTCCAAAACATATGTCCTAAAGATGCTGGGGATATACCACATGTTTCTCATGAAGGGTCCACAGAAGAAAACATCTTGAAGTCTGTGCAGGACTTTAAATCCATGGTCCAGGTATTAATCCATGTCTTATACACAGACAGGAGGAATGAACCTGTTCTTGTGCTCCCTCCCATTGTATATCAGGTATATTTATTTCAAGATCTTATTGCCACGGCTCTCTTATGCTGTAGAGAGGCATTGGACTCGAACTGTGATAGTTTATGACATATAATGGATATTCCTCCTTTAAAACATGGACAACATAGTGAATCCATTTGTGAATTTGTTGGCTGGTTAGTGAAGGATGAGAAATTATTTTGAGTAAAGCTGTGAGCTTTAAGAAATGTGCACATGGTAGAGTACATTAGTGCTGGAACTGTTGAAGTGTTGCATGAGACGGACCCATCCCACCTTCTGCTTTAGTTCTCTGCAAGAATATCTTAATTCTCAGAGTTTCTCAATTCCAAATGAATGGAGTGACCATTTTATCCCTATTTAAAAAAAGGGACTCATATATTAATATATATTGGGATACATTAAAATATGAAAATATATTTATGTAAGGTATTCATTTTGGGAAAACTTCAAAATTGCAACTCTCATTGCCTGCCCAGGTGTTTTGTGACACCACTGAAATCACATATTTTCCACAGTTTACTTTCTAAAGTTGTGAGTGCTCTAAGAAAGAGGAACAACTTATATATTCCGGTAGAATAATGTGCTCTCAGAAGAACCAGACATGTGTTATGAGGTGTCCTTATAAAGCTTCAATCTAATAGTGTTTGTATGAGACACAGCTGCTCTCCAATGTCCAGTTTAATGAGTAAATTGATGTGTGATGTCATCAGTTCTTCCTTCACCAATGAGAACACATAAGACCTGATGATGATGAGCAGGAGCTGTACACAATCAAAAGCTCTTGTACTTCAGCACTTAAATACACCGACTCAACACGTATATTCCTCTTCTAGTCATTATACAATCATATATAATGTAATTCCAATATTGTTCATGTTTACTAAATAGTGTCACGTAAGACATTCACGTCAAATTAAAATCAAACTTTGAGATTAAAACTTTGTGTCTGAAATCCATGGCTTTCACAGACCTGGTCACATATAGACAAGAGCTACAGACATCAGCTCTTGTCGTGGCAAATTTGATCATCAAATGTTGAGAGAAATTACGAAGACCAAGAAGCCAAGTTTCAAAGTTTTCATCTTTAATTTGTTCGAACAAGTCAAAGAGGGACATACAGAGTTCATCTGAAGTGATCCACCGAATACACATCTGACTCCATCTTTTATACTCAACTCAACTCAACTTTATTTATATAGCGCTTTTTACAATTTTCATTGTTACAAAGCAGCTGTACATGAGACGCATTGAATACAAGTATGAATTCTAAAGCAGCCCCCCCGGCCAGGCAGATATGTAAATAATATGCAAACGGTGGTGAGGAACCCAAAACTCCCATCAAGAAAAAAAAACAAAAAAACAGGGGAACCCAGGCCCAACCAGGGGATTCCAGTTCCCCTCTGGCAAAAGCTGCTGCCTCTGCACAAGCTCAACAGTCCTTGCACAACAAGGCTTAATAAAAATATAAAAATTAAGGATTTAAGATTATCATTAACAATCTAATAGCATTTGAAATAATGTAGGAAGAACAAAGTTGTCGCGTCCTTTATCCAGCTCTATCCTCTTAGCTCTTGTCAGGTAACCGCTTCCCATTCTCAGCTCTGCCATCAGGTCTGGGCATGAACTGCATCCTGCGGTAACCTTGGAACAAAGAGACAAGACTGGCTGAGAGTAGAGTAATGTTCTGCACTCTTTGATGCAGCAAGTACATCATTTGTTGTTGGATGTGTTCCTGGTTCCGGTTGATCTAAATAATGCAGCCTAAATCCTCTGAGGATTAATATTATGGAGGTGTAGTGTATGCAAGATTAAAAAGATGAGTCTTTAGTCTAGATTTAAACTGACAGAGTGTGTCTGCCTCCCGGACCGTGCAGGGAAGAATATTCCAAAGTTTAGGCGCTAGATAAGAAAAGGATCTACCACCTGCACTTGATTTTGAAATTCTAGGTATTACCATCTGACAGGACGCCTGAGAGCGTAATGTACGCGGAGGTCTGTAATACAATAGAAGTTCATTCAAATACTGCGGCGCTAGACCATGTAGGGCTTTATAGGTAATAAGCATGATCTTAAAGTTAATGCGATGCTTTATAGGTAACCAGTGCAAGGTTGACAGAACCGGGGTTATATGCTCATACTTTTTTGTACGTGTAAGAACTCGAGCTGCCGCGTTTTGAACCAGTTGCAGTTTTTGTAGTAGGCCCGCAGGGCAACCACCTAGAAGTGCATTACAGTAATCTAGTCTTGATGTCATGAATGCATGAATTAATTTCTCTGCATCTGATAGTGACAGCATATGACGTAATTTAGATATATTCTTAAGATGGAAAAATGCAATTTTACATGTGTTGGC
>NC_079551.1:23804988-23809988 GCF_015846415.1 Triplophysa dalaica
ATCGCATCCATAATCACTTGCAGTGGTAAAAATCCCTCTTTAAACTCCCATAAAACATCTCTCACTTTTACAATCCCCACTTGTAGCCACTTCTTAAAATAGATATCTCGCTCTTGTATCTTTATTTTGTCATTTAAAAACAGAGGCTGATTTAAAATCCCTTCCCTCCCCTCTGGATTAAAATCCACCTCTGTTAGGAAAAGTTTCCACGCATTTAAAACCTCTTTATAAAACTGTGGAATCCCCTCTATCATCCAACTTTTCAACTTCATCCATAAGGTGTTTTCCCCGAGGTTAAAATTCCCACATTTATTTAGATAAAAACCCATCAATTTCTTCCATTCAGCTCTATTCTTGTCATCCAAAAATTTCTTAACCACTTTTACCCTCATGCTTTTCATCTTTTGTTCCACATCTACTAAACCCATCCCTCCCTCTTCTGGTTTTCCTATAAGCGTATAATATGCTATCCTTGGAGGCTTTTTTTCCCATAAAAATTCTAAAATACTCTTTTTTTATTCTCTTAAAAACCCAGTTTGGTAATGGCATCACATGTAAATTATACCACATCTTTGATAACATTAATACGTTTACAGTTAAAATTTTTCCTTTCAAACTAAGAAACCTATTTCTCCAAAAGATCAGCCTTCTTTCCATCCCTCCCAGCGTCTCTTCCCACATATTATCAACAGCTTCCTTCTCGTTCTTTGCTAAAATTGCTCCTAAAATCTTCATCTCCTGCACCTCTATGAACTTAACAACCCCTGTTAAAACCTCTGTCTTTCCAAACTTCATATATACTGTTTTTCCTTCGTTTATTTTTGCACCTGAGCCCTCGCAATAGCATTTAATTTTGTCCATCACTACTTTAACACTTTCTATGTTTTCAACCACAATTGTCGTATCGTCAGCGTACTGGAATATTTTCGTTAATTCTTCTTTTCCTTCAAATTGTATCCCCTTTATTCCCTTGTCTCTGTTTATTGCAAGCCCTAGGGGTTCTGCCACCAAAGAATATAATTGCGCTGACAGTGGACACCCCTGTCTTATGGATCTTAAAACTTTAAAGGGCTGCGTTAAAAAACCATTACACTTTACTTTTGTTAAAATATCACTGTATAACACTGAGATCCATTTGATAAAATTCCCTCCAAAACCAAATTGTTTTAGAACTCCCAATAAAAACCCCTGTTCCACTCTGTCAAAGGCCTTCTCAAAGTCCATGCTTATGACGTATGCGCTCTTTCCTTTTTCTTTTATGTATCCCACTATATCTCTTATGCTGCTTGTGATGTCTGCTATGTCCCTCCCCTTTACTCCGTATGCCTGGTTAGTTTCTATTATGTTTGGCATGACATTTTTTAGTCTGTTTGCTAACACTTTGGCTAAAATTTTTAGATCTGTGTTTAACATTGTAATGGGCCTAAAATTCTTCAGTTCCATTTTGTCCCCTTTTTTCTTATAGATTATTTTCATTAAGCCTAGGCCCATTCTTGGGTGTACTCTTTCTTTTTTGAAAACCTCTTCGTAGATTTCTTTTAAAATTGGGCTTATTTTTTCTTTAAGAACCTTGTAAAACTCACTTCCAATACCATCTATTCCTGGGCTTTTCTTCTCTCCTAGCTGGTTTATGGCCTCTATAATTTCTTCTGTTGTTATTTCCTTTTCACAATCCTTTTTATCCCTCTCACTAACTTTTCTTGTTATCTGTTGTAATAAAATATTTCTTTTTTCCTCATCTCCTCCTTCTGATTTAAACAGTACTTCATAAAATGTGCTTATTTCGTTTAAAATCCCCTCTGTGCTTAAAACCGCTTGTCCTTCTTTATTCTTAAGTTCTTTAATTCTTTCTGCCCTCCCCCTGCTTTTCTCTAGGTTAAAAAAGAATCTGTTACATTTTTCCCCTTCCACCGTATATTTTGCTTTACTTCTTAACATCGCCCCTTTGTATTTCTCTTCTTCTATTTTCTTTAGCTTTTCCTCCACTTCAATTACTCTTTGCACATTTACTTCGTTTTTATTTAGCTCCTCTCTTAACGTTCTTCTTATTTCTTCCTCCTTTGTTCTTTTCACTTTTTGTAGCAATTTACAGTAATTCATTGTATATTTCTTTATCTCATATTTCATGTTTTCCCACCATTGTCTCTTATCTTCTATGTACATCAAGTCTTTTTTTCCCTTCATCTAATATGTTTTCTATCTCTTTTCTAAAATGCTGTTCCTTTAAAACTCCAGTGTTTAAAATCCATACCCCTGGTCCCTTCATTTCTCTTTTAAAATCCATTCTCGTTAGCACCATTTTGTGATCACTTAAAGTCGTTTCTTTATAAAACACTCCCTCAATAAAGCATTCCAAATTCCTGGTGCTTAAAAAGTAGTCTATTCTAGTTTGACACATAAAATTCCCCACCAGCTGTCTTCTTGAATATTCCTTCTTTTTCCCGTTTCTCTCCCTCCACACATCGATCATGTTTTTCTCCTCCATCAACGACCTTAGCTCCTTTCTACCCACATCCGATTTAAAAATCATTCCGTTTGCCATATCCATTCGACTAAAGACAGTGTTAAAATCCCCCGCAATCATTACCCTCTTCCATTTCTCCATTACTCCAGCTATAACATTAAAATATCTTTTCTTTTCTAACTGTTCATTTGGAGCATGTACGTTCACTAATATAAAATCATCTTCTTCCATCTTAATTGCTACAGCCATGCATTTCCCTTTTGTGTCCTTATACATTAGTTTTGCCTTGATACCTCTGTCTTTTCTTATTAACACTGCCACTCCTCCTCCCGGTTTCCCCTCTCCATTATTAAAAATGAGTTCCCCTTCCCATCTTCTTTTAAAATCCTCCATTGCATTTTCTTTCCAGTTTGTCTCTTGCAATAAAATCACATCTTCATCTCTACACAGTTCCTTAACTTTTTCAAATTTCACCCCATTCATTAATCCTCTTGCATTAAAGGTCACAATTTTCAACAGCATTAGATAAAGGAATAAACATTTTAGCATCAACATTATGTTAGTCTATTTTCCTCCCCCTCCTTTACACCTCTTCCACAGTCTTGTTTCTCTTCAGTGTTTTTTTTCCACACTTTATTTCTAGCCTTCTCTAAATTTGGTGTTACCTTGTCTCTTCTTCTTCTTTTGTTGGTTGTTTCCGTAGTGTCAACTTTGTCAATGTTTTTGTTGCCTTTTTCCTTTCCGTCCTCCTCCCCAGTCTGCTCTTTCTCCTCTGGCTTTTCTGTTTCCGTTTGTCTAGTCTCGTTCATCTCCATCTGTTCCTCCATTTCCTCACTGTCTTGTGTTAGCTCAGTCTTTTCCATCTCGTTATCCTTGCCTATGCTTTCATTGTCCTCTCTTTGTGTCACTCCAGTGTCCTCCCGTTGCTCCTCTTCATTGTCCGTCTCCTGCATCTTGTCTTTTCTTCTTCTTTTGTTGGTTGTTTCCGTAGTGTCACCTTTGTCGATGTTTTCCTTGCCTTTGTCCTTTCCGTCCTCCTCCCCAGTCTGCTCTTTCTCCTCTGGCTTTTCTGTTTCCGTTTGTCTAGTCTCGTTCATCTCCGTCTGTTCCTCCATTTCCTCACTGTCTTGTGTTAGCTCAGTCTTTTCGATCTCGTTTTCATTGCCTATGCTTTCGTTGTCCTCTCTTTGTGTCGCTCCAGTGTCCTCCCGTTGCTCCTCTTCGTTGTCCGTCTCATGCATCTGCCCGCTCTCCCGCTCTTCCTCCTGTTGTTGGCCGCTGTCCCAGCATTCGCACTTGTCCAGTGCACGCTTGCAGTCCGGACACCTCACCCCCTTGCAGTCCCTTGCGAAGTGGCCTGTTTTCTCACATTTGAAGCATTTGAAGTCCGGGCAGTCCTTCATCATATGCTCGGGGCTCATGCACAACCTGCAGGTTCTCACCTGCTGGCTATGTATCACCCTGAAGTACTGTAGACCTTCTCCCGTCTCAATTCTGGTGCTGTAGGGTAAGGAGGCCACTTCTTTCGGGAACCGCACCTTTAGGAACCTCGTTCCATCCTCTATGTAAGTGCCATTGTAGTATCTCCGCCTTATCTGCGAGATGGGAGTTACACCCCATCCCTCCAGCTTCTGTACAATCTCTCCGTCGTCCAGGTATGCGGGCAGATGCATGAAAGAGACAACAAATTCTTTGTTATTTAACTTTCTAATTCCACACAACTTTCCTTTAATCATCAATCCTTCGTCCAGCTTTTCAATATCCTCTTCCCTTTCAAATGTAATTTCGTATTCTTTCATACTTTTGGGTCTTACCGCTAGTATGTTTGTCACGTCCATTTTGTCTTTCAATGCTTGAATAATGTCTTCTGCTCTTCCATCTTGCACCTCCGCCAAGTCAACTACAACTGTAGCTTCTTTGGTGTAAGATCTTTTGTATCTCATTTCAGGGCCAACATTTTCTCTTTGTCTTTCGCCTTCTGTTGGCTTTATTCCGTCCATTTCTCAGGAAGCAAAAGCTGGAGTGGTCCCTCCCAAACAGCTAAGCTGTTGGGAGGAGAACTCAACCAAAAGCCTCCCAAAAAAACAATCAAACTGATTTTTCAACCAAAAACCTAACTGAAATAGCACGGAAGATTGGTGAGCCTGTCTCACCTACTGCATACAACAAACTGCCAAATCACTTCCTGATTGCTCTTTGGCGCCCTCAGGGTGGTGTGGCCGTAAGCGGAAAAAGACCGCCCGAGCTCGCAATACAAAACAAGCGGACAAATGGATTAAAGAACTAAAGCTCACAGCACCTGGTATTCCCAGGTGGTCTCCCATCCAAGTACTGACCAGGCCCGACCCTGCTTGGCTTCCGAGATCGGACGAGAGCAGGCGTGCTCAGGGTGGTGTGGCCGTAAGCGGAAAACGACTGCCCGAGCTCGCCTCATAAAAAAGCAGTCAAATGGATTAAAGAACTAAAGCTTACAGCACCTGTTATTCCCAGGTGGTCTCCCATCCAAGTACTGACCAGGCGCGAACTTGCTTGGCTT
>NC_079551.1:23839988-23859988 GCF_015846415.1 Triplophysa dalaica
GAAAATCTGCAGGATGTGCATGAGCCCTGAGCACATGATGAAGGATTGCCCGGAATTTAAGTGTCATAAGTGTGAGGAGAGAGGACATTTCTTAAGGGATTGCAATGCTGTCAAGTGCCTGGATTGCAGAAGAATCTTAAATAAATGTCAATGTTGGAACAATGAAGAAACGAATGGGAACGGGCAGGTGCATGAAAGACACAATAATGAAGATGAAGTAGCAGAAAACGGAACCACAGAAGAAAGAAACAAAGGAAAAGGAGGGAAAACGGTCACAGAGGAACAAGTAGAAAAGATAATTTCGACGAAAGATCAGGTGCAACCAAACACAAAAGGGGAAAAGATGGACAAAGAAATGGGATTACAGCAACAAGAGAATACAACAGAGGGTGAGCAGACAGAAGAAGTAACAGAACAAGGAAATAAGAAACACAAATAGATAAAGAGGAAGGAATAGCAACGCAATCAAACAACGTGGAAAACTTAGAATGGGACATGGACAAAGTCAAAATAAAGTGTGGAGAAACGATGGAGAAGGACAGTCAAATGGAAGTGGAGATAACGGGAGCGGAGGGAGATGGGCAACTAAAGAAGGATGACGACGAAGAAACAGAAAGTGAAGAACAAAAGATGGACAGCAGTGATAGAGGGCCGAGAGACAATATAAGAAGAAGAAAAATGAAGGTAAAACCAAATTTGAAATGTGCAAGAAAAAAGACAAAAGGTAACATTATTGGAGTTTTAAGAGGACTGGAAAGAGAAAATGATATATAATGCATATTAAGTATTTCTTTTTCTTTTTTCTTTTAATGGTTTTAAATTGCGTTACATTTAATGCAAGAGGACTAATGGACAAGAGAAAATTTGAGAAAGTACAAGAAAAATGTAAAGGTCAGGACATTATTGTATTACAAGAAACAAACTGGAATGACAAAGTGATGATTGATTTTAAAAAGAAATGGGATGGAGGGATTTTTTATAACAACGGAGATGGGAGATTTGGAAGAGGGGTGGCAATTTTAATGACTAATAGAGTTTTTAAAGAAAGCAAAGTATTATACAAAGACAATAAGGGAAAGTGTTTAGCGGTTGAAATGAAATATGAAGGAAGAGTTTTCATTTTAGTTAATGTGCATGCACCAGTGGAGGAGAAAGAAAAGAAAGAATATTTTAAAGATTTAAGGATTATAGTGAAAAAGTACGAAGAAATTATAATGATTGGGGATTTTAACACTGTTTTTAGTAAACAAGATATGGCTGAAGGAGTGGTTTTTAAAAGTGATACGGGGAGAAAAGAATTAAAAGCTTTAATGGAAGAAAATAACATAATAGATGTTTGGAGAGAGAGAAATGTAAGAAAAAAAGATTTTTCAAGAAGACAAATAGTGGGGAGTTTTGTATGCCAAACAAGAATTGACTTTGTTTTATGTACCAGAAATGTGGAGAATTTTATCGAAAAGATAAAATTTGAGGAAACCAGTTTCAGCGATCATAAGTTTTTATTTTTTATTTTAGACTGGAGTAAAATAATAAGAGGACCGGGAGTATGGATTTTAAACACACAGATTTTAAATAATGAAGATTATGTTGAAAAGATAAAAGAAATCATAGAAAAAGAAAAGGAAAATGGAATGTATAAAGAGGATACGAGAATATGGTGGGAGAACGTAAAATTTCTAATAAAAAAATTCTCTATTGATTACTGTAGACTCATACAGAAAAGTAAAAGACACAAAGTACAAAGAAAGTGAAATTAAAGAAAGTTTGGAAAATTAATTGAAGAAAGACAAAAAGGATATAGAGAAATTAAAGGTAATGGAAGGAAAACTAAAAGAGATGGAAGAAAAAGATTTGAAAAAATTCAAATTGAGATTCAAAAAATTGAGATTTGGAAAAGCAATGATTTTAACGGATGTTTTTAATTTCAAAGAAGTGGAGGAAATGAGGATTTTAGGAATATTAATGGGGAAGAATGAGAAGAAAACAAGAGACGACATGTGGGAGCACCTGATAACAGACATAGGGAGGAGGTTAAACTTTTCGAAACTGAGGGATCTGAACTTGAAGGGGAAGGTTTTAATATTGAATGTTTTAATGGTCTCAAAACTGTGGTACGTGTTATATGTGTCCGAAATGCCTATATGCATGGAAAAGAGGTTGAAAAAATGTTTTACTGATTTTTTATGGGAGGGGAAACCGGCAAGAATAGCTTATAACACGATTTTAGGGGAGTGGGAAAGAGGAGGTTTGGGTTTAATGGACGTGGAACAAAGAAAATATGCTATGAGAGTGAAAATTGTAAAGAAATACCTAAATGAAGAGAATCAAACTGAGTGGAAGAAAACAATGCAATTCTTTTTAAACAAATGTGGAGATTTTAATATGGGAGATGACACACTTTGGATGAAAACAAAAAGTTGGATGACAGAAGGACTACCTGAATTCTATAGAGAAATGTTTAGTGCCTGGGGAAAGTTTTTACCGAAAATTGAGTATGCGCCACATGGTAGAGAGACAATTTTAAACCAGCCTTTGTTTTTAAATAATAACATTTTAAAACAAGGAAAGGAACTGTTTTTTAAGAAATGGATGGGAGTTGGAATAACAAAAGTGAGAGATGTTTTATATGAATTTAAAGAAGGTTTTTTACAAACACAATATATTGTAGACACGATGGAGGAGGCTAATGAAGAATATAATGTGCAGGAAATAACAAATAAATACGAAGTCATTAAGAACGCAATACCAAAAGAATGGATTGAGAGAATAGAGAGTATGGAGGAAGAGACAAAAGAAAAAAACATCACTCTGAAATTGGGAGAAAAAATGTATGATTTTAAGGAATGTACTGTAAAAAAATTTTACTGTGTTTTTAGAGATGATGTTTTTAAAGAGCCGATAACGAATAAGTATTGGGTGGAAAAATTCAAAGATTTAAAAGAAGAGAGTATATGGAGAAACATGAGAGGGAAATGTGTGGAGATAAAGTTGGAGAGTGTGGAATATTTTATAAGACACAAAGTGATTTTTACTGACATTATTTTAAATAAGATTGGGATGGAACAAAGTGCTTTGTGTAAAGTGTGCCAAGAAAAGGAAGAATGGATTTTACATATGTTTTTATATTGTAAAGCATTGAGAGTTTTTTTGGAAAAATGCAAATTTGTGGTTAAGGATCTGACTGAGGAGTGGGAAGAAAATGGAATAGAATGGGACAGAGTGGTGATGTTTGGTTGGGAAAAGAACTGTGAAAACAAAAAGTTTATAAATCTGTGGATAATGATAATGAAAAGTGCTATCTGGGAAAGAAGAAATGTAGCTAAAAATGAAAAAATTGTGTTGGATGTCTGGACTGTGTTGAAAAGGAAAACGGAATTATAGATGAAAAGACTGTATGTGTATTTTAAAGGGAAACACATGTTGAATGACTATTATTGTGTTTTTACAGAACAAGTATATTGTTTTTAAAAGCTTTTAAGTGGAAATTGCCAGAGAATGAGAAAGATATCTGATTTTTGTTTGTTTTGTCTGATTTTATTTTCAGTATTTAGTTGTTTGTCATTTTTAATGTAAATTTTATGTAAATAAAAAAATAAAAAAGCACGCCCGCTCTCGTCTGATCTTGGAAGCCAAGCAAGGTTGGGCCTGGTCAGTACTTGGATGGGAGACCGCCTGGGAATACCAGGTGCTGTAAGCTTTAGTTCTTTAACCCATTTGTCCGCTTTTTTATGAGGCAAGCTTTTTTTATGATGTGAGCTCGGGAGGTCGGCTTCCGCTTACGGCCACAAAACCCTGAGCATGCAGAGTGGTACAGTCCAGAGAGTGAAGCGGGAAAAATACGCCCAAACAGTGTTGTGAGTCTGAGAACTGCAAAAAGAAGCCTATTTCGGAAAAAAAAAAATAAAAAAGGGAGGACTGGGTTGCAGTGAGGTTATTTACTCCCCAAACAGCGCTTGCTGTTTGGGGATAAAATACTTTACGCGCTGAGAAGGCCAATACGCTGGGTGACAAAATGGAGGTAGGAAGAGGCCTTGAGAAAAGGAACATGAGAGAAAAGGACAGAGAATCGGAGCAAAAAGAAAGGAGTTATGAAAAAAAGCTCACAGTGCTGGTGGAAATAGAAGGAGAAGATAGAATAACGATGATGGAATTGCTGAAAAAAGTGAGAGAAGATTGTGGAGTGGTTATCGGGTGCAGATACAAAACCCCGAAAGAATATGAGCTGACGATGGAAGAGGACAAAGGAAAGGAGAAGCTACTGGATGGACTGAGAATAAAGAAAAGTTGAGTGATGGCGAAAGAGGTGGACTGTAAGGAGATGGTGGTCTCGTTCCTCGGTCTCCCAACATATATCCAGGGAGGTTTTGAATACAGTGAGTGCAAGATTAAGTGAAAGTGAGAAAAATATATGTGAAAGAGATATAGGTATCGAAGAAATAAAAAAAGCAATTAAACAGACAAAAAAGAATAAAAGCCCTGGCTCAGATGGCTTAACGCACAAGTTTTATCAGACCTTTGTAGAGAAAGTAGCACCAATATTGCGGAAGGTTTATAGGAGAATGGAAGAGAATGGGGAAATGCCAGAGTCTATGGGGCTAGGAGTAATCACAATACTATATAAAAATAAAGGCAGTCCACTTAAGCTAGAAAATTATAGGCCTTTGAGTCTTTTAAATACAGATTACAAAATACTGACAAAAGTGCTGGCAAATAGGATAAAAGAAGTCGTAGGGTCAATAGTGTCAAAAAGCCAAGCTTATAGTATAAAGGGAAGAGATATCACAGATACAATTGGCACAATAAGGGACGTAGTAGAAGGGATGGGGAAAGACGGGAAAGGGGGACTGGTTTTATCTATAGACTTAAATAAGGCATTTGACAGGGTGGAACATAGCTTCATAGAACAGACGATGGAAAAATTTGGATTTGGAGAGAGGATACAAAAGTGGATAAGATTAATATATGGAAATTCTAAAAGTTGTGTAAAAGTTAACGGGATATTAACTGACCCCTTTCCTTTAGAGAGGTCAGTAAGGCAAGGTTGTCCGATGTCAGCATTATTGTATTCAATAACAGCCGAGCCGCTGGCGACACTCATTAAAAAAGATAAGGAAATAAAAGGAATACAAATACCAAATGGGGGATTGAGTATAATACATCAATATGCAGATGATACAACTTTAACAGTTAGGGACATGGAGAGCATAAATAAAATTAGAAAACAGATGGAAAAATATGGGAAAGCGTCAGGTGCAAAAATAAATGTGGAAAAGTCAGAAATAATGAATATAGGAGGAGTGATGGTTGAAGGGTCAGGTGTTCCATTTAAAATAACAAAAGATTTTATAAAGATTTTAGGGGTAAATGTAGGAGGGAATGCAAAAGAGGCAAGAGATGCAACATGGTCGGGAGTGCTAAATAAAATCAAACAAGTGTTACAGTTTTGGAGACTAAGAGAATTAAGACTAAGAGGCAAGGTGGTGGTTGTTAATTCTTTATTGTTAACAAAATGTAATTATGTGATGGGAGTAATTGATTTACCGGATTGGGTGTTAAATGGAATAAAAGAGGCTGTGAATATGTGTGTGTGGGGTGGGAAAGGAGTGAAAATATCAGCAAAAACATTAATAGCAGATTACAGTGAAGGGGGTTTGAGATTGACAGATTTAAATGTTAAAAGGAACGCAATAAGAGTGAAAACAATTAAAAAGTATTTATGTGGCAAAGTAGAATATGGGTGGATGGGGTATATGAGAAAATATTTAAATGAGGGTGGAGGATGTGGTGAAGAAGGTGTGTTTATGGTTTAAAAAAAGCCAATGATCGAAAAAATGCCTATGTTTTATCAAGAAGTGTTTACTGCCTGGGCTGAATTTGTGGTGAATGTAAATTATGAATGTGAAAACATAAATCAAGTGCATAATCAACCAATATTCCTGAACCCAAGAATAAGGAATAGGGGAGGGAAAATGCTCTACAATAGACTGTTCATGAGAGCGGGGGTAAGGAAAGTAAAAGATTTGGCATATGAATATGTGAAAGGTTTTTTACCGAATAGGGCAATATATGACTGTGTGGTGGGGTGGGACGATGAAATTGAGAAAGCAAAAGTGGATGGGGAATGTGAAAACATTAAAAAAAGCCTGCCTGAAAAGTGGGTAGGAGGGATTGAAAGAGAAACTACCAAAGCGGGAGATTGGGGAATACCTGAAATGTATATTGTGGAGAATGAGAAAAAGATTTTTTTGGGGGAGATAAATGTGAAAACGATATACAAAATAATGGTGAAAAAGGAAATTAAAGTGCCCGCATCAGAGGTGGTATGGCCAAGAGTGTTTCCTGGCTTGAAAGAAAAGACAATATGGAGAAACTTAAATGTAAAATATAACGGACTGGACTGTGAGAATTTGGACTTCAAACTACGACACAACAGAATATACACAAAGGTTGTAATTCATCAAATAAACAAAAATGTAAGTAGAGAATGTGACATGTGTGAGACAGAGCCAGAAACTCTAATGCATATTTTCTTTGAGTGCAAGGAGCTTGAGGAGTTCCATGCAAAAATTAAAAAACTAATAAAAGATGGAATGGGAAAAGAGGTAGCAGGCGATGAGTGGAAAAAACTGTTTCTATTTGGTGAATGTACAAATTACAAGGACAAGAAGGTGAATTTATGGAACTTAATTTTGAGTAATGCAAGGTATGCAGTATGGGTGAGGAGGAATATAGCATATTTTGATAAAAGGAAAGCGGATGTGATTGATGTGTTCAAGAGTATAGTTAGGAAGAATGTGTTTCTAATGTGGAAATATCTAAGCGAAGATGAGTTTGGAAAAGCATTTGTAGAAGAAAGTGGATTTATAAGTATAAAAGAAGGGTTAAGTATAAAGTTTTGAAAAATGAAGAGTTATGTTTGAGTTCGGTATTATTTATTTGTGTTTGAAATTGGAATTTGTTTTTTTCTTTTCTCTCATTATATTGATTATGTTTGAATGATGAATAGTGTGACTTAAATTCAAAGTGTATGTTGTATATGCTAAATAGGAATAACATGTAATGAGTCTGAGAATATAATGTTCGATGTATGAAACATGAGTCATGTAAATATAATTTATGTACTTTTTGATAATAATAAAAAAAAAAAAGCACGCCCGCTCTCGTCTGATCTCGGAAGCCAAGCAGGGTCTGGCCTGTTCAGTACTTGGATGGGAGACCACCTGGGAATACCAGGTGCTGACACCTTAAGTTCTTTAACCCATTTGTCCGCTTTTTTTGTATTTCGAGCTCGGGCGGTCGGTTTCCGCTTACGGCCACACCACCCTGAGCACGCCTGCTATCGTCTGATCTCGAAAGCCAAGCAAGGTTGGGCCTGGTCAGCACGTGGATGGGAGACCAGCTGGGAATACCAGGTGCTGTAAGCTTTAGTCCTTTAACCCATTTGGCCGCTATTTTTATGATGCGAGCTCGGGCGGTCGGTTTCCGCTTACGGCCACACCACCCTGAGCACGCCTGCTCTCGTCTGATCTCGGAGGCCAAGCAGGGTCGGGCCTGTTCAGTACTTGGATTGGAGACTAGCTGGGAATACCAGGTGCTGTAAGCTTTAGTCCTTTAACCCATTTGGCCGCTATTTTTATGATGCGAGCTCGGGCGGTCGTTTTGCGCTTACGGACACACCACCCTGAGCTCGCCCGCTATCGTCTGATCTCGAAAGCCAAGCAAGGTTGGGCCTGGTCAGCACGTGGATGGGAGACCAGCTGGGAATACCAGGTGCTGTAAGCTTTAGTCCTTTAACCCATTTGGCCGCTATTTTTATGATGCGGGCTCGGGCGGTCGGTTTCCGCTTTCGGCCACACCACCCTGAGCACGCCCGCTCTCGTCTGATCTCGGAAGCCATGAAGGGTCGGGCCTGGTCAGTACTTGGATGGAAGACCACCTGGGTATACCAGGTGCTGTAAGCTTTAGTTCTTTAAACCATTTGGCCACTTTTTTTTTGAGGCGAGCTCGGGTGGTCATTTTCCGCTTACGGCCACACCACCCTGAGTAGTGCTGTTGAGCTGACAGGAAGTGCTAGGCTGCAGTAAGGAGAGAAAGGCTCTCCATTTTTTTGCTTTGTTTTCTTTTAGTTTAACAGTTTTTCTAGAATAAAAATTTTTGTGTTTAAGCCACCTTACAGCAGCTTAAGCTGTCTGGAAGGTGGCATATTTTTGGGGAGTTTTCGCCCTTTTTTTGTTTTTCTTGGTTGAGTTTTCAAAATGGACAGACACACGGCAAAGACCTTGGATTTGGCTGGAGAGACACGATTGGTGAACGAACAAGGAACGGAGAGGCAACGAAGAGATAGAATTATGGACCAAATGGAAAAAATCCAGAAGAAGGATTATTTGAAAGAGGCAACAGTGACGGTGAATACAAGCAACGTAAATATAAAAGCAGAAGACATTATAAAAGCGGTGACGGAAAAGATTGGAATGGGGAAAATCTTGGCGGTGAGACCCAAACTAAACAAGGAGTATGAGGTGACTTTGGAAAATGTGAAAGATGTGGAATTGTTAGAAGATGGACTAATGATAAAAGAGATGAACTGTGAAATTAAGAGGCTGCAAAATAGAGAATATGTTGTTTCTTTTATGCACCTGCCTGTATACATTGATGATAATGAAATTTTAAATAAATTAAAAGTATGGGGAGTTACACCAATAGCAGGCATTAAAAGACGGGTATATCCAGGCACGATAATTGAGGACGGAACGAGATACGTAAAATCACGCTTCCCAAAAGAGATAATGTCCCTCCCATATAGCACTAAATTTGACACAGAGGAAGGGTTGCAATATTTTAGGGTGATGCACAGCCATCAGATGAAAATCTGCAGGATGTGCATGAGCCCTGAGCACATGATGAAGGATTGCCCGGAATTTAAGTGTCATAAGTGTGAGGAGAGAGGACATTTCTTAAGGGATTGCAATGCTGTCAAGTGCCTGGATTGCAGAAGAATCTTAAATAAATGTCAATGTTGGAACAATGAAGAAACGAATGGGAACGGGCAGGTGCATGAAAGACACAATAATGAAGATGAAGTAGCAGAAAACGGAACCACAGAAGAAAGAAACAAAGGAAAAGGAGGGAAAACGGTCACAGAGGAACAAGTAGAAAAGATAATTTCGACGAAAGATCAGGTGCAACCAAACACAAAAGGGGAAAAGATGGACAAAGAAATGGGATTACAGCAACAAGAGAATACAACAGAGGGTGAGCAGACAGAAGAAGTAACAGAACAAGGAAATAAGAAACACAAATAGATAAAGAGGAAGGAATAGCAACGCAATCAAACAACGTGGAAAACTTAGAATGGGACATGGACAAAGTCAAAATAAAGTGTGGAGAAACGATGGAGAAGGACAGTCAAATGGAAGTGGAGATAACGGGAGCGGAGGGAGATGGGCAACTAAAGAAGGATGACGACGAAGAAACAGAAAGTGAAGAACAAAAGATGGACAGCAGTGATAGAGGGCCGAGAGACAATATAAGAAGAAGAAAAATGAAGGTAAAACCAAATTTGAAATGTGCAAGAAAAAAGACAAAAGGTAACATTATTGGAGTTTTAAGAGGACTGGAAAGAGAAAATGATATATAATGCATATTAAGTATTTCTTTTTCTTTTTTCTTTTAATGGTTTTAAATTGCGTTACATTTAATGCAAGAGGACTAATGGACAAGAGAAAATTTGAGAAAGTACAAGAAAAATGTAAAGGTCAGGACATTATTGTATTACAAGAAACAAACTGGAATGACAAAGTGATGATTGATTTTAAAAAGAAATGGGATGGAGGGATTTTTTATAACAACGGAGATGGGAGATTTGGAAGAGGGGTGGCAATTTTAATGACTAATAGAGTTTTTAAAGAAAGCAAAGTATTATACAAAGACAATAAGGGAAAGTGTTTAGCGGTTGAAATGAAATATGAAGGAAGAGTTTTCATTTTAGTTAATGTGCATGCACCAGTGGAGGAGAAAGAAAAGAAAGAATATTTTAAAGATTTAAGGATTATAGTGAAAAAGTACGAAGAAATTATAATGATTGGGGATTTTAACACTGTTTTTAGTAAACAAGATATGGCTGAAGGAGTGGTTTTTAAAAGTGATACGGGGAGAAAAGAATTAAAAGCTTTAATGGAAGAAAATAACATAATAGATGTTTGGAGAGAGAGAAATGTAAGAAAAAAAGATTTTTCAAGAAGACAAATAGTGGGGAGTTTTGTATGCCAAACAAGAATTGACTTTGTTTTATGTACCAGAAATGTGGAGAATTTTATCGAAAAGATAAAATTTGAGGAAACCAGTTTCAGCGATCATAAGTTTTTATTTTTTATTTTAGACTGGAGTAAAATAATAAGAGGACCGGGAGTATGGATTTTAAACACACAGATTTTAAATAATGAAGATTATGTTGAAAAGATAAAAGAAATCATAGAAAAAGAAAAGGAAAATGGAATGTATAAAGAGGATACGAGAATATGGTGGGAGAACGTAAAATTTCTAATAAAAAAATTCTCTATTGATTACTGTAGACTCATACAGAAAAGTAAAAGACACAAAGTACAAAGAAAGTGAAATTAAAGAAAGTTTGGAAAATTAATTGAAGAAAGACAAAAAGGATATAGAGAAATTAAAGGTAATGGAAGGAAAACTAAAAGAGATGGAAGAAAAAGATTTGAAAAAATTCAAATTGAGATTCAAAAAATTGAGATTTGGAAAAGCAATGATTTTAACGGATGTTTTTAATTTCAAAGAAGTGGAGGAAATGAGGATTTTAGGAATATTAATGGGGAAGAATGAGAAGAAAACAAGAGACGACATGTGGGAGCACCTGATAACAGACATAGGGAGGAGGTTAAACTTTTCGAAACTGAGGGATCTGAACTTGAAGGGGAAGGTTTTAATATTGAATGTTTTAATGGTCTCAAAACTGTGGTACGTGTTATATGTGTCCGAAATGCCTATATGCATGGAAAAGAGGTTGAAAAAATGTTTTACTGATTTTTTATGGGAGGGGAAACCGGCAAGAATAGCTTATAACACGATTTTAGGGGAGTGGGAAAGAGGAGGTTTGGGTTTAATGGACGTGGAACAAAGAAAATATGCTATGAGAGTGAAAATTGTAAAGAAATACCTAAATGAAGAGAATCAAACTGAGTGGAAGAAAACAATGCAATTCTTTTTAAACAAATGTGGAGATTTTAATATGGGAGATGACACACTTTGGATGAAAACAAAAAGTTGGATGACAGAAGGACTACCTGAATTCTATAGAGAAATGTTTAGTGCCTGGGGAAAGTTTTTACCGAAAATTGAGTATGCGCCACATGGTAGAGAGACAATTTTAAACCAGCCTTTGTTTTTAAATAATAACATTTTAAAACAAGGAAAGGAACTGTTTTTTAAGAAATGGATGGGAGTTGGAATAACAAAAGTGAGAGATGTTTTATATGAATTTAAAGAAGGTTTTTTACAAACACAATATATTGTAGACACGATGGAGGAGGCTAATGAAGAATATAATGTGCAGGAAATAACAAATAAATACGAAGTCATTAAGAACGCAATACCAAAAGAATGGATTGAGAGAATAGAGAGTATGGAGGAAGAGACAAAAGAAAAAAACATCACTCTGAAATTGGGAGAAAAAATGTATGATTTTAAGGAATGTACTGTAAAAAAATTTTACTGTGTTTTTAGAGATGATGTTTTTAAAGAGCCGATAACGAATAAGTATTGGGTGGAAAAATTCAAAGATTTAAAAGAAGAGAGTATATGGAGAAACATGAGAGGGAAATGTGTGGAGATAAAGTTGGAGAGTGTGGAATATTTTATAAGACACAAAGTGATTTTTACTGACATTATTTTAAATAAGATTGGGATGGAACAAAGTGCTTTGTGTAAAGTGTGCCAAGAAAAGGAAGAATGGATTTTACATATGTTTTTATATTGTAAAGCATTGAGAGTTTTTTTGGAAAAATGCAAATTTGTGGTTAAGGATCTGACTGAGGAGTGGGAAGAAAATGGAATAGAATGGGACAGAGTGGTGATGTTTGGTTGGGAAAAGAACTGTGAAAACAAAAAGTTTATAAATCTGTGGATAATGATAATGAAAAGTGCTATCTGGGAAAGAAGAAATGTAGCTAAAAATGAAAAAATTGTGTTGGATGTCTGGACTGTGTTGAAAAGGAAAACGGAATTATAGATGAAAAGACTGTATGTGTATTTTAAAGGGAAACACATGTTGAATGACTATTATTGTGTTTTTACAGAACAAGTATATTGTTTTTAAAAGCTTTTAAGTGGAAATTGCCAGAGAATGAGAAAGATATCTGATTTTTGTTTGTTTTGTCTGATTTTATTTTCAGTATTTAGTTGTTTGTCATTTTTAATGTAAATTTTATGTAAATAAAAAAATAAAAAAGCACGCCCGCTCTCGTCTGATCTTGGAAGCCAAGCAAGGTTGGGCCTGGTCAGTACTTGGATGGGAGACCGCCTGGGAATACCAGGTGCTGTAAGCTTTAGTTCTTTAACCCATTTGTCCGCTTTTTTATGAGGCAAGCTTTTTTTATGATGTGAGCTCGGGAGGTCGGCTTCCGCTTACGGCCACAAAACCCTGAGCATGCAGAGTGGTACAGTCCAGAGAGTGAAGCGGGAAAAATACGCCCAAACAGTGTTGTGAGTCTGAGAACTGCAAAAAGAAGCCTATTTCGGAAAAAAAAAATTAAAAAAGGGAGGACTGGGTTGCAGTGAGGTTATTTACTCCCCAAACAGCGCTTGCTGTTTGGGGATAAAATACTTTACGCGCTGAGAAGGCCAATACGCTGGGTGACAAAATGGAGGTAGGAAGAGGCCTTGAGAAAAGGAACATGAGAGAAAAGGACAGAGAATCGGAGCAAAAAGAAAGGAGTTATGAAAAAAAGCTCACAGTGCTGGTGGAAATAGAAGGAGAAGATAGAATAACGATGATGGAATTGCTGAAAAAAGTGAGAGAAGATTGTGGAGTGGTTATCGGGTGCAGATACAAAACCCCGAAAGAATATGAGCTGACGATGGAAGAGGACAAAGGAAAGGAGAAGCTACTGGATGGACTGAGAATAAAGAAAAGTTGAGTGATGGCGAAAGAGGTGGACTGTAAGGAGATGGTGGTCTCGTTCCTCGGTCTCCCAACATATATCCAGGGAGGTTTTGAATACAGTGAGTGCAAGATTAAGTGAAAGTGAGAAAAATATATGTGAAAGAGATATAGGTATCGAAGAAATAAAAAAAGCAATTAAACAGACAAAAAAGAATAAAAGCCCTGGCTCAGATGGCTTAACGCACAAGTTTTATCAGACCTTTGTAGAGAAAGTAGCACCAATATTGCGGAAGGTTTATAGGAGAATGGAAGAGAATGGGGAAATGCCAGAGTCTATGGGGCTAGGAGTAATCACAATACTATATAAAAATAAAGGCAGTCCACTTAAGCTAGAAAATTATAGGCCTTTGAGTCTTTTAAATACAGATTACAAAATACTGACAAAAGTGCTGGCAAATAGGATAAAAGAAGTCGTAGGGTCAATAGTGTCAAAAAGCCAAGCTTATAGTATAAAGGGAAGAGATATCACAGATACAATTGGCACAATAAGGGACGTAGTAGAAGGGATGGGGAAAGACGGGAAAGGGGGACTGGTTTTATCTATAGACTTAAATAAGGCATTTGACAGGGTGGAACATAGCTTCATAGAACAGACGATGGAAAAATTTGGATTTGGAGAGAGGATACAAAAGTGGATAAGATTAATATATGGAAATTCTAAAAGTTGTGTAAAAGTTAACGGGATATTAACTGACCCCTTTCCTTTAGAGAGGTCAGTAAGGCAAGGTTGTCCGATGTCAGCATTATTGTATTCAATAACAGCCGAGCCGCTGGCGACACTCATTAAAAAAGATAAGGAAATAAAAGGAATACAAATACCAAATGGGGGATTGAGTATAATACATCAATATGCAGATGATACAACTTTAACAGTTAGGGACATGGAGAGCATAAATAAAATTAGAAAACAGATGGAAAAATATGGGAAAGCGTCAGGTGCAAAAATAAATGTGGAAAAGTCAGAAATAATGAATATAGGAGGAGTGATGGTTGAAGGGTCAGGTGTTCCATTTAAAATAACAAAAGATTTTATAAAGATTTTAGGGGTAAATGTAGGAGGGAATGCAAAAGAGGCAAGAGATGCAACATGGTCGGGAGTGCTAAATAAAATCAAACAAGTGTTACAGTTTTGGAGACTAAGAGAATTAAGACTAAGAGGCAAGGTGGTGGTTGTTAATTCTTTATTGTTAACAAAATGTAATTATGTGATGGGAGTAATTGATTTACCGGATTGGGTGTTAAATGGAATAAAAGAGGCTGTGAATATGTGTGTGTGGGGTGGGAAAGGAGTGAAAATATCAGCAAAAACATTAATAGCAGATTACAGTGAAGGGGGTTTGAGATTGACAGATTTAAATGTTAAAAGGAACGCAATAAGAGTGAAAACAATTAAAAAGTATTTATGTGGCAAAGTAGAATATGGGTGGATGGGGTATATGAGAAAATATTTAAATGAGGGTGGAGGATGTGGTGAAGAAGGTGTGTTTATGGTTTAAAAAAAGCCAATGATCGAAAAAATGCCTATGTTTTATCAAGAAGTGTTTACTGCCTGGGCTGAATTTGTGGTGAATGTAAATTATGAATGTGAAAACATAAATCAAGTGCATAATCAACCAATATTCCTGAACCCAAGAATAAGGAATAGGGGAGGGAAAATGCTCTACAATAGACTGTTCATGAGAGCGGGGGTAAGGAAAGTAAAAGATTTGAATATGTGAAAGGTTTTTTACCGAATAGGGCAATATATGACTGTGTGGTGGGGTGGGACGATGAAATTGAGAAAGCAAAAGTGGATGGGGAATGTGAAAACATTAAAAAAAGCCTGCCTGAAAAGTGGGTAGGAGGGATTGAAAGAGAAACTACCAAAGCGGGAGATTGGGGAATACCTGAAATGTATATTGTGGAGAATGAGAAAAAGATTTTTTTGGGGGAGATAAATGTGAAAACGATATACAAAATAATGGTGAAAAAGGAAATTAAAGTGCCCGCATCAGAGGTGGTATGGCCAAGAGTGTTTCCTGGCTTGAAAGAAAAGACAATATGGAGAAACTTAAATGTAAAATATAACGGACTGGACTGTGAGAATTTGGACTTCAAACTACGACACAACAGAATATACACAAAGGTTGTAATTCATCAAATAAACAAAAATGTAAGTAGAGAATGTGACATGTGTGAGACAGAGCCAGAAACTCTAATGCATATTTTCTTTGAGTGCAAGGAGCTTGAGGAGTTCCATGCAAAAATTAAAAAACTAATAAAAGATGGAATGGGAAAAGAGGTAGCAGGCGATGAGTGGAAAAAACTGTTTCTATTTGGTGAATGTACAAATTACAAGGACAAGAAGGTGAATTTATGGAACTTAATTTTGAGTAATGCAAGGTATGCAGTATGGGTGAGGAGGAATATAGCATATTTTGATAAAAGGAAAGCGGATGTGATTGATGTGTTCAAGAGTATAGTTAGGAAGAATGTGTTTCTAATGTGGAAATATCTAAGCGAAGATGAGTTTGGAAAAGCATTTGTAGAAGAAAGTGGATTTATAAGTATAAAAGAAGGGTTAAGTATAAAGTTTTGAAAAATGAAGAGTTATGTTTGAGTTCGGTATTATTTATTTGTGTTTGAAATTGGAATTTGTTTTTTTCTTTTCTCTCATTATATTGATTATGTTTGAATGATGAATAGTGTGACTTAAATTCAAAGTGTATGTTGTATATGCTAAATAGGAATAACATGTAATGAGTCTGAGAATATAATGTTCGATGTATGAAACATGAGTCATGTAAATATAATTTATGTACTTTTTGATAATAATAAAAAAAAAAAGCACGCCCGCTCTCGTCTGATCTCGGAAGCCAAGCAGGGTCTGGCCTGTTCAGTACTTGGATGGGAGACCACCTGGGAATACCAGGTGCTGACACCTTAAGTTCTTTAACCCATTTGTCCGCTTTTTTTGTATTTCGAGCTCGGGCGGTCGGTTTCCGCTTACGGCCACACCACCCTGAGCACGCCTGCTCTCGTCTGATCTCGGAAGCCAAGCAGGGTCAGGCCTGGTCAGTACATGGATGGGAGACCACCTGGGAATACCAGGTGCTGAAAGCGTTAGTCCTTTAACCCATTTGGCCGCTATTTTTATGATGCGAGCTAGGGCGGTCGGTTTCCACTTACGGCCACACCACCCTGAGCACGCCTGCTATCGTCTGATCTCGAAAGCCAAGCAAGGTTGGGCCTGGTCAGCACGTGGATGGGAGACCAGCTGGGAATACCAGGTGCTGTAAGCTTTAGTCCTTTAACCCATTTGGCCGCTATTTTTATGATGCGAGCTCGGGCGGTCGGTTTCCGCTTACGGCCACACCACCCTGAGCACGCCTGCTCTCGTCTGATCTCGGAGGCCAAGCAGGGTCGGGCCTGTTCAGTACTTGGATTGGAGACTAGCTGGGAATACCAGGTGCTGTAAGCTTTAGTCCTTTAACCCATTTGGCCGCTATTTTTATGATGCGAGCTCGGGCGGTCGTTTTGCGCTTACGGACACACCACCCTGAGCTCGCCCGCTATCGTCTGATCTCGAAAGCCAAGCAAGGTTGGGCCTGGTCAGCACGTGGATGGGAGACCAGCTGGGAATACCAGGTGCTGTAAGCTTTAGTCCTTTAACCCATTTGGCCGCTATTTTTATGATGCGGGCTCGGGCGGTCGGTTTCCGCTTTCGGCCACACCACCCTGAGCACGCCCGCTCTCGTCTGATCTCGGAAGCCATGAAGGGTCGGGCCTGGTCAGTACTTGGATGGAAGACCACCTGGGTATACCAGGTACTGTAAGCTTTAGTTCTTTAAACCATTTGGCCACTTTTTTTTTGAGGCGAGCTCGGGTGGTCATTTTCCGCTTACGGCCACACCACCCTGAGTAGTGCTGTTGAGCTGACAGGAAGTGCTAGGCTGCAGTAAGGAGAGAAAGGCTCTCCATTTTTTTGCTTTGTTTTCTTTTAGTTTAACAGTTTTTCTAGAATAAAAATTTTTGTGTTTAAGCCACCTTACAGCAGCTTAAGCTGTCTGGAAGGTGGCATATTTTTGGGGAGTTTTCGCCCTTTTTTTGTTTTTCTTGGTTGAGTTTTCAAAATGGACAGACACACGGCAAAGACCTTGGATTTGGCTGGAGAGACACGATTGGTGAACGAACAAGGAACGGAGAGGCAACGAAGAGATAGAATTATGGACCAAATGGAAAAAATCCAGAAGAAGGATTATTTGAAAGAGGCAACAGTGACGGTGAATACAAGCAACGTAAATATAAAAGCAGAAGACATTATAAAAGCGGTGACGGAAAAGATTGGAATGGGGAAAATCTTGGCGGTGAGACCCAAACTAAACAAGGAGTATGAGGTGACTTTGGAAAATGTGAAAGATGTGGAATTGTTAGAAGATGGACTAATGATAAAAGAGATGAACTGTGAAATTAAGAGGCTGCAAAATAGAGAATATGTTGTTTCTTTTATGCACCTGCCTGTATACATTGATGATAATGAAATTTTAAATAAATTAAAAGTATGGGGAGTTACACCAATAGCAGGCATTAAAAGACGGGTATATCCAGGCACGATAATTGAGGACGGAACGAGATACGTAAAATCACGCTTCCCAAAAGAGATAATGTCCCTCCCATATAGCACTAAATTTGACACAGAGGAAGGGTTGCAATATTTTAGGGTGATGCACAGCCATCAGATGAAAATCTGCAGGATGTGCATGAGCCCTGAGCACATGATGAAGGATTGCCCGGAATTTAAGTGTCATAAGTGTGAGGAGAGAGGACATTTCTTAAGGGATTGCAATGCTGTCAAGTGCCTGGATTGCAGAAGAATCTTAAATAAATGTCAATGTTGGAACAATGAAGAAACGAATGTGAACGGGCAGGTGCATGAAAGACACAATAATGAAGATGAAGTAGCAGAAAACGGAACCACAGAAGAAAGAAACAAAGGAAAAGGAGGGAAAACGGTCACAGAGGAACAAATAGAAAAGACAATTTCGACGAAAGATCAGGTGCAACCAAACACAAAAGGGGAAAAGATGGACAAAGAAATTGGAGTACAGCAACAAGAGAATACAACAGAGGGTGAGCAGACAGAAGAAGTAACAGAACAAGGAAATAAGAAACACAAATAGATAAAGAGGAAGGAATAGCAACGCAATCAAACAACGTGGAAAACTTAGAATGGGACATGGACAAAGTCAAAATAAAGTGTGGAGAAACGATGGAGAAGGACAGTCAAATGGAAGTGGAGATAACGGGAGCGGAGGGAGATGGGCATGGATGACGACGAAGAAACAGAAAGTGAAGAACAAAAGATGGACAGCAGTGATAGAGGGCCGAGAGACAATATAAGAAGAAGAAAAATGAAGGTAAAACCAAATTTGAAATGTGCAAGAAAAAAGACAAAAGGTAACATTATTGGAGTTTTAAGAGGACTGGAAAGAGAAAATGATATATAATGCATATTAAGTATTTCTTTTTCTTTTTTCTTTTAATGGTTTTAAATTGCGTTACATTTAATGCAAGAGGACTAATGGACAAGAGAAAATTTGAAAAAGTACAAGAAAAATGTAAAGGTCAAGACATTATTGTATTACAAGAAACAAACTGGAATGACAAAGTGATGATTGATTTTAAAAAGAAATGGGATGGAGGGATTTTTTATAACAACGGAGATGGGAGATTTGGAAGAGGGGTGGCAATTTTAATGACTAACAGAGTTTTTAAAGAAAGCAAAGTATTATACAAAGACAATAAGGGAAAATGTTTAGCGGTTGAAATAAAATATGAAGGAAGAGTTTTCATTTTAGTAAATGTGCATGCACCAGTGGAGGAGAAAGAAAAGAAAGAATATTTTAAAGATTTAAGGAATATAGTGAAAAAGTATAAAGAAATTATAATGATTGGGGATTTTAACACTGTTTTTAGTAAACAAGATATGGCGGAAGGAATGGTTTTTAAAAGTGATACGGGGAGAAAAGAATTAAAAGCTTTAATGGAAGAAAATAACATAATAGATGTTTGGAGAGAGAGAAATGGAAGAAAAAAAGATTTTTCAAGAAGACAAATAGTGGGGAGTTTTGTATGCCAAACAAGAATTGACTTTGTTTTATGTAGCAGAAATGTGGAGAATTTTATCGAAAAGATAAAATTTGAGGAAACCAGTTTCAGCGATCATAAGTTTTTATTTTAGACTGGAGTAAAATAATAAGAGGACCGGGAGTATGGATTTTAAACACACAGATTTTAAATAATGAAGATTATGTTGAAAAGATAAAAGAAATCATAGAAAAAGAAAAGGAAAATGGAATGTATAAAGAGGATAAGAGAATATGGTGGGAGAACGTAAAATTTCTAATAAATTTTTTTTCTATGGATTACTGTAGACTCATACAGAAAAGTAAAAGGTACAAAGAAAGTGAAATTAAAGAAAGTTTGGAAAATGAATTGAAGAAAGACAAAAAGGATATAGAGAAATTAAAGGTACTGGAAGGAAAACTAAAAGAGATGGAAGAAAAAAAATATGAGGGAGCGAGGCTTAGAAGCAAAGCAAAATATGTGGTGGAAGGAGAAAAATGCACTAAATACTTTTTCGATCTTGAAAAGCAGAAAGGGAAAGCTGAAACAATAAAAGAAATAAAGGGGAAAAATGGAAAAATTGTAGAAGAGAATGAAAAGATTTTAGATGAAATAAGGTTTTTCTATGAAGATCTATTTAATGCAAGGGGAGTGGAAAAGGAAGAAAAAGAGAAACTATTAAATCAGATAAAAACAAAAGTAAGTGAGGAAGACAAAG
>NC_079551.1:23862488-24009988 GCF_015846415.1 Triplophysa dalaica
CCGTGGCTTAGAGGGTGCACCAAACCCGCCCAAAATCAGCCAGCCACCGCTGATTTCATGGAGCTCTGGATGATTTCTTTCTCCCATAATTTTTCTAAGTCCACACCCGTCTGGAAACCTTATGGCCGTTCGGTCACGGAAGTCTGAACGGACTCGGCGGACCTCCGCGTATCTGCGTCCCCGGGAGCCGGTGCACAGGCTCCCAGTAGCCGTTTGGTTTGAAAAATCATATCTCCCGATCCCCGAGACTTTCGGAATCCCTCGGAAAGACCTTTCGAACGACGCCCGACACGAGTCGCTGCGACCCCGGGGGCCGGAGCTAGGGCTCCCGATACCCCGGCGGTTTTGAAAAATCATATCTCCCGATCCCCGAGACTTTCGGGCTCGACTCTGGTCTCGTTGGAAAGGTCTGGTCCGTGGCTTTCGAAAGACACCGGTCAAGAGTCACTGCGTGCCCGGGAACCGGTGCACGGGCTCCCGGAAGCCTCTGGTGAGAACTGCGTCCGAGGCGCTGGACGCGGATAGAACGTCCCTCGAGACCTGGGAAAGGGAACGGGTTTGACAGAGGGGGAAGGGACAAAAGAGGGAGAGAGAGAAAGCAATGGTAGGCCTACGCCGGCCCAGGGGCACGCCACCAACTGGTCCTCCGCCAACTGGATCTCCTGGGCCAGGATCGTTGGGCGGTGATACTGCACCCACTGGGAGGTTTTCTTGGGTAACCTGGGCACGAACTGCTCCAATGTCACCTGATCGATGATGGTATCGACGGTTCTGGCTCCGGTCATCAGCCATCTGCGACAGGCATCCTGGAGCTTGTGGGCAAAGGCGAAAGGCTGGGAGCGCTCCCCGAACTCCAGGCATCCCGGAGCTGGTGGGCAAAGGCGAAAGGCTGGGAGCGCTCCCCGAACTCCAGGGACCGGAACCGCTGTCTATGCTGCTCTGGACTCTGGCCCACCCGCTCAAGGATAGCTATCTTGAGGTCCATGTACTTCAGGAGGTTCTCAACCGGAAGTTGCTGGGCGGCCATCTGGGCTTCCCCGGACATGAGGGGGATGAGGCGGGCTGCCCATGCGTCCGGATGCCACCCGGATTGTTCCGAGGACCTCTCAAACAAATCCAGGAAGGCTTCCGGCTCGTCCTGGGCTCCCATTTTGTGTAGCAGTACCGTCGGGGAATCAGCCAATGTTGGGTTGCCTCTCTCCTGGCTCAGCCAGCTCCGGAATGACTCCCGGTCCTCCTGCTGGGTCAGAATGAGGGCCTGGAAGCGTCTCTCCTGGTCTTCTCTAAGACCCAACAGGGCTTGATGGTGTTCCTGGTGGAGACCGGCGAGGGAGCTGATTACCTCTGCAAACGGCGATCCTGGCGGCGACTGCATGCTGGTGGTGGCTCCTTCCCTTCTTTCCAGGTTTCGGCACCACTGTAAAAAGTTTCAAGCTTGTAGGAAGAAAGGAGGCGGGGTCGGCGTGGCTGGGAAAACGTAAGTACACTTTATTCTTGCAATACTTCCAGGTTGCAGACCCGCTCACTCATTCATTGACATAAACACACACAATCTCTTGTTGTGACGATTCCTTTTCTCAGGATACTCCTCGACGTATCGTCAGGTTTCGGTTCCTCACATACGTTTTCCCAGCCTGGTTTCTCTCCCCTTCTTGCTCCTTCCGTCGCGCCTTAAAAGCGTCTCCTCGCCAATTACTGGAACGAGAAGCAGGTGTTTTCATTAAGTTGTTGATCTGCTTACTTACCGTCATTCTCCTGACACGCCCTCTCGCCGCAGACCGCGTCAAACCACGCCCCCCTTGCCACAATCATATTTAACATTATTCATTTATTCTATTAGAATCTTATATCAATATATTTTAAGCAATATTTGAGTAATTATGATAATAAATGTTAACCTTCTTTCCTGTTGGCCACGTATAAATGAAAAGGTTTCTAATAGTGTAGATTTGCTTAGTGCTGGAGTCCTCTTCAACTCTCTTTTTCTTAAATTCTCAGCTTCATCTCGCTCTTCCTGTGTTGTAAAACACAATATACAATATATTCAAAAAATTCTTCATGTCGTTTACAGTTCAGTCCTACCACGTCTTCCAGTTTGACTTTTACTGGCGGTGGCAGGGTGTCAACAATGGCATCTCTGAAGAGTGTTGCCACAACCGGGTCTTCTTCAGGGTTTTTCTCCAGCTCTTGTTTCCATCTTTTTAATTGTCGTTGCACATTTATGGCTTGATTCCCTTTATCTGTCATCTGACCTCCCTTCAGTGCATTTTGATCTATGCAGGTTGGGTATTCTCTCATTAGGGCTTGCCACATGTCCTGTCTGTGTTTGTCAAAGAGCTCTGCTTCTAACTGTGGGGAGTCAATTGCTTGATTCAGTCTTAAGACCTTCAGCAATTCATTTAGTTTAGATGCACCCAGGCATTTAGCTAGAAAAGCTTTAATGTCTCCAAGAGCTAGTAGTTTACCAGTCATCTCTTCTTCCAGGACCCGTATCCATCCTCCAGCTCCCTTGTTTAGATCAGGTAATCGAGCGATCAATCCATCCAAGTCCAGTGTGGCCCAAGGCACATAATGTGGTTGTTGATTTTCTATAACGATTGGGCATTGTGAGACTTACAGGTCACTATCCAAGATCTCTTTGAATGAGTTGCTTGTAGGGAAGGTTGCTGATGCTGATCTTTTCAGTCTCCCCCCTTCTCTGAGCCAGGCAGGCTGTGGCTGTTTCTTATCCATTTCTTCTAAACAGATGTTTTCAGACATCCATTTGTTTTCTCTCCTTGGGAAACCTTAGAGTATTCTTGCTTCTTCCTGTTGTTTGGTCACCAGATGTCTCCCTCTGCTGGTGGCATCTGGTATTTCTATGTTACAGGGTTGGTAAGGTCTTTCATCCCTCAGCGAATGTCTCCCTCTGCTGGCGGCATCTGGCATTTCTCTGTTGTCATGATTTAAAGCTGTTTCTTTGCTCAGAAAATTTCTCCCTCTCCTGACATCTTCTGGTATTTATTTTCTTCTATGCTGCCATGACGTTTTGTCAATGTAACTTGAGATACGTCTATTCCCCAGACTGGGCATGGTTGCGGCATCTTCCATGGACCCTGCCTCCGACATGACATCTGGCACCTTGCTGTATCTTAGACTTTTTCTTCTCAGTGCTGTGGATGTTTTGTCCGGCTCTGGAGCTGTTTGTTCATATCTCTGTCTTCTAGCCGCCTCTGATTCTGCAGATACCCCAGCATAAATTGATTTATAGACGGTGTAGCAGTCCACTCTGCTTTCCCTCTCTGGTGGTACTCTGGCGTGTTGAAAGAGCACTCCTGCCTACTCTCAGCGAATGTGTCTCTTAGAAGTTCATCATCCCTTGACTCCTCTCTTTCTCCCCCTTGGAGGTCCACCGCTCCTGTAAACTTAAATTCTCCTTTGACCAAAGGCATTTCATTATTCAGCTCATTATCTTCCACAATCAATGGCAGCTGGCTCCTGGATAATTCATGTGAGGGTGGACTCATAGCCTTCCTCAATTTTTCGCTGACTTTTTCCTCATCCTCTTTCAGGAGCTCCCTTGTTTTTTTCATGTTTTTTAGAAAATGAATTCCTTCCTTTTAAAACAAATTTAATACATCTTGTTCCCTTCTTCTCTTAACTTCTCTCTTCGTGCTTTTGTCCCTGGGTTTATGATTTCTTATCAACCCTTACATTTCGTAACACACTGTCATATCAAACAATCCACTTTCTGGCCATGAAGTTCTTAATTTTTTTGTTCTTTCTGCCCATTTCTTAGAAATTTCTCCAATCAGTTCTCTGCTCACAGGATATCTTGTTCCTACTATCTCTATGGGTGTGGAGGCCATTCTCAATTTATTATCTTCACTTATTCTGTTATAGTGGGGCACCTCTTTGTTTTATTGCGAACTATGGCCCTAGGTTTTCTGGTGTTATCTGCACGATCAGCTTCTTCAGTGTAACGGCCTGAAACTGCAGTGGCTCTATTTCTCTCTGCTCGTTTGTTGTAAACAATATCTTACTTTCCCAATTTACGTATTTTGTTTCTGCATAAAACTGTATTACTGGGTGACTGATTAATCTGTAGTCTCTTCCTCCACCTCTTTGATAACCTTGTCTTACTCCTTGCAATAAATAGGGTTCCACCAGGTTGTGGATTGGGATTTTTATGATCAATGAGACACGCTGTAACGCGGTGTCTAGATTGCCAAAGCTATTCATTTTATGGAAGCAAACTCCTTTTAAGCAGTTTCTCAATATCCCTACTTTACAACACCTGCCTACTGTACCTCTCCAATTCACATATGGCCACTCCTGCTCAATTTGTTTCAAATTCTGAACTTCTACCAATTCGTCCAAGAAATAATTTTTCTTTTATTCTGTCAGTGGCTTCTTAATGCCTGCTAAGTCCCTATAAAATGATTCTCTCCAGAAATGATCACTAACTCCCTTTGTCTCAGTCAATATTCTGGCTAGTCTTAATCTCTCAAAATATGATATTAAGCTTTCCTCATCTAGCAGTTCAATTTCAGCCATACGTCTTTTAAACATCAATAGAACATAATAATTCACAATCCAGCAATGCTTTTGACTTTTTACTCAATGTAAAACAGCTTTTCACTCAATGCAAAACAACTTTTTTCACAGCAGCACTCTGGTCTCATACGCTCACAGCACACAGAATACTCACACACTCCAGAGGCCCTTCTGCTGTCTAATAAATCACTCCTAAAAGATTCCAGCACACACACACTCAGGCCTTATGGTTTGAGATTTAGATTTTTTCTGGGTATATTCTACCGACTTTATACCATAAAAGTATCTCACAATTTTTAAAACAGATTTGTAAGCAACAAAAAATATCTTCTATTTTTTCGTTTGACAATGCTCTTTGTGCTTTAATCAAAGGAGCTCTATTTTTTGGCTGCCGTTAAGTCTCATGCGCTCACACATACGCTATGCCCTTCTTTATCTGACTCCATAAATTACCTCTCCTATCTTCTACACACACTCTTGCTTCTCTCATGTGCTCAAACAGTTTTTCTATTAAACCCTAATAGAGTCTCACAGGCTGAGTTTTTTTCTCTCTCTCCCTCACTCCTGGATTTTTCTATCGTCACAATACAATATACAACAACATAAAAATATATCACAGCGCATTCATATGTATATACTTTACGTCCCGTTACTTGACAGGACCCCGCGTCCCTACGCGACACACCCACTGTGCTACTCACTTCTCAAAGTAAGATTTACTCCCACGTCCCAACACGACACACCCACTGTGCGACTCACTTCCCATAGTGAGATTTACTCCCGCGTCCCAACGCGACACACCCACTGTGCGACTCACTTCTCAAAGTAAGGTTTACTCCCGTGTCCCAACGCGACACACCCACTGTGCGACTCACTTCTCAAAGTAAGATTTACTCCCGCATCCCAACGCAACACACCCACTGTGTGACTCACTTCCCAAAGTGAGATTTACTCCCGCGTCCCAACGCGACACACCCACTGTGCGACTCACTTCCCAAAGTGAGATTTACTCTCCGTCTGCTCCACTTGCAGGAACTTATATACAATATATCCGCGTACCTACGCGGCACACTGCACTTTTTCATACACACAATCACGCACACACATTTCTTTAGATCTGGATACCCTAAAGACTTGGCAAACTAGTGCAATTTCTAACGTTAAATTTTGTTCAATTTAGGAGAGGCTTTAAGAGGACAAACGACATTCTGAGTTTTCCTTTAGCTGACCGCACAAAACATATACTATAAAGCAAATATGCTCACCTGTTTTAGGGCCCTTTTTTGTGCGATCAGCTTGTCTGGTTCACCTGTCACAATCGTCAGCCTCCTGCCCTCTAACCTGGATCACGTCGGGGTCACCAAATATGTTGTGGCGAATCGGCCTTCCATCGCAGAAAGACATCTCAGAGACAAGGGTTCCAGGTGCCAAGAGTTTAAACTTTATTTGCCCGGGCAAGCAAAGTGGGATATTCAGAGTTCATCTGAAGTGATCCAACGATAACATATCTGACTCCATCATTTATACATTGTTTTCAAGTTGTTATCACAGTTTAAACCAATCATGTGTGCGTGACATTGTATTCTTCCAATCAGGTTTCCTATGACATCTCTTTTTCATTAGCCCATCCCACTGTGCGCATAGTTCCGGCCTACCATATTAGGATTTAATCGTAGCGTGAGCCTCTCAAAAACAAGTGCCTCTTTATCTTGACACTTTTCCGGGTGTTTCGGACGATACATGATTTACACTTGTTTTTATTAAAAATGAGCTCATGGTTTAGCGATATTGAGCTACCCAGTGTCCTTGGTTGTATGCGATTTAATTTAACTTCTCTACAAAAGTGTGTGGGGAGTTCGTCTTGATGTTAAAAGATATTTGGTGTGTGTGCAGATGTTCAAGTGTTCAGACAAATAACATTAGCTTTGTTAAATTGAGCTCACTGTTTAGAGATACCAGGGTCCTTGACTCTATGCGACAAACCAAACTTCCTTATTAAAACTTATTTGTGGTGTGTGTGCAGTTAAGATAAGATGTTTGTTGTTCATGCAGTTGTTCAAGAGCTCAAACTTTACATGAGGCCCAATATTGTTTCCTAAGAATACATGAAACCTATAAATAACTAAATGTATCATTTTATGTAAGAAAACTCAATACTACAAAAGAAAAAAAACATTATATAAGTCAGGAAGATTTAATTAACCTTTGATGAGCGAATGGAGCAGTCCAATGGTAATTGTCCCCAAGAAAGACGGATCCCTACGTGTCTGCATCGACTTCTGCAAGGCTCAACGCCCAGTCAAAATTTGATGCGTATCCGATGCCAAGGATAGAAGATCTGCTGGAAAATATTGGAAGAGCCCAGTTTATCACTACGCTAGACCTGTGTAAGGGAAGTTGGCAAGTCAGATACGTAACTTCGGGATAAGGATTGGCTCTAAGGGCCAACTAATCTAATCCGACTGTTTAATTAAAACAAAGCATCGCGACGGCTTGCGCCCCTCCCGAGCTAAGATCCGGACCACCCTCCCGGCGGGGTAACCGCCCTCTGGGAGGGGAAACGCTGGTTAGTAAGAGACTACATGAAGAAGACCCCGGCCCCTCCGGGCACGGGGCAAACCAGGAAGTAGACAACGAAACTGAGGCTGCAGCTATTAACGACCCCATATGGATATGTCCCGAATGCCTGAGACAATTCCCGACGGGAAGAAGCCTCGGGATGCACCGTCACCACAGACACCCGGAGGCAGGGAACTCCGAAAGAATTGCCACGAAAGCAAGCAGGAGGAAGATATGGAAAGTGCCTGAAGACCATCTCCTGATCGCATTGGCCAAATCACTTTGGCATACTGGATTAACGAAGGCAGCGCTATACTCCGGCCTGCAGACCCACCTTCCCCTTAGATCGTAAGAGGCCATCAAGAGGCGGCTTCACGGCGTGAAATGGCAGCCAGAGACATCGGCCCCGCAAGCTCTATCCTCCCCTGAACTCCAAATGCCACGTGGACCCGAACCTGGAAGACCAAACGATCCCGAAGACCACCCTCCTCAAGCTGCTGGACCCATCAACGCTACCCTCACCGACACTCCGATCCAGCGTACCCTAAGGATGGTATGGACTCCCAAAGAAGAAGACCTATTCCGCACTGCAGCCGACCTCGCTTGGGAAGAGGGTATGACAAGGAAAGACCTGGCCTCGCGGCTAAAGGTCAACCTTCCGCACCGCTCGCTGGATGCGATCATGAAAAGGCTCACCAACATCCATTGGATCCCACCCGCAGGCCCGAGCTCAACTACCCTACCACCCCACCTGCCACCTATCCCCGCTGCAATGGCAACGGAGCCCACCCCCAGCCCTCACACACCCGCAGTTCCCGACCTCTACGACCAATGGAGAAGGAGAATGCTATCCACCATTCTCAACGATCTCCGGGAGCCAGTCTCACAAGCCACCGTTCTGAGAGAAACAGAGCTGAGCCTGCTTAATAACAGGATCAGCACCTCGGAGGCAGCTGTGGCATTTGAAGAACAGGTCAACACGATCTTCCCCGTACTGTGGCTGAGGAAGAAACCCCGTCCAGTCAAATAGCACAGGCTGGAGAAGCCTAAAGAGCTGCGGAGACGCCAATACGCCAGCATCCACCGGCTGCTTAATACCAACCACAAAGATGCTGCAAAAGCAGTGTTGGAAGGAAGCTGGAGGATTCCGTCGCAGCGAGCATCCCGGGAGCCACCGGGCTCTTTTGACGCCTGGGCTGACATCCTTGGAAAGGAGGGCCCCCCTCCCAACTACAGGGGGTTGGCGACTGGGCAGAAGTACTGGGAAATACTGGAGCCGATCACTGAGGAGGAGCTGCGAGGATCCCTGAAGACCCTTACAAACTCGGCAGCCGGGATGGATAAACTATCCGCGGTAAGCCTTCTAACCTGGCACCTCCCCTCCCTGGCGAGCCTGCTCAACTTCTTCTTCGTTACAGAGAACCTGCACTCCACATTGGCCCACGCTCGGATAACCCCGCTCCCAAAGACTTTAACACCTGAGGACCACAACGACTACAGGCCCCTGGAAATAACATCGATCCTGACCAGGGCGATGCACAAGATCCTGGCACGGTGTATGAGGGACCTGCTCACTTTCTCGGCCACCCAATATGCTTTCCTGCAAAGGGATGGATGCCTGGAGGCTACCACGGTCTTGCATGCCGTGCTGCGCAACTGCCATGACTTGCAGAGACCGATAGCAATGGTATTCTTTGATCTTTCGAAGGCATTCGACACAATAACTCACAAAGCACTTGGGGAGGCTGCGGAGCAGGCGGGAATACCGTCCCCTATGCTGGCTTACATCAGCAGCGTCCTGAGGAAGTCGGAGGCGACCATCGGAGATACCACCATCCGCTCTGGGCGCGGCGTGAAGCAAGGGGACCCACTCTCGCCGATCCTGTTCATCCTGGCCATGGAAAGGACTATCTCCGCGGCGAACCGCGAGATCGGAATCAGTTTGGAGTCTTCACACATCCATTCCATAGTCTATGCTGACGACATGATCCTCTTGGCTGAATCCCAACCGGAACTGCAGGCAAAGCTGGACGGCATGGGCGCGGCCCTTGCGGACTGCGGCATGAGCCTGAATCCCAGGAAATCAGCGGCCCTTACTATCGCAAAGGACGGAAGGACAAGGTCGATGCTGCTCTTGCCTGCTGGTTATAGATCTAACGGCGGAAGGATTGAGCCCATGGGAATGGAGGACACCCAAGGGTATCTGGGACTCGTATACAGCTGGAAGGGAAGGATGACCCCTAACAGGACACAAGAACTAGAAAAGATGCTGGCTAGAGATCAAAGAGATCAAAGCCGCACCACTGAAACCCCATCAGCGAATGATGCTTACGAGAGACTTTCTGGTCCCCCGGCTGATTCACGGTCTGGTGCTGGGCAACGCACATAGAAACACCCTTAAGTGCATGGACGGATCTCCGGATCCCCTGCCTGGAATCCACCATCCCCATCATGCAGAAACAAAGATTCTTTAAACTGCTGAACAGGATGGATGGCATTATACAGGCAGTGACCCGGACCAAGGCTTTCAGGGTCATTCTGAGGAGAGCGGAGACCCCGATCCGGGTCGGAGGCACCCTTGTGTTCATGCTCTCAGAGGCGAATGAAGAATGGGCCAACAGGCTGCTAACTTCTGTCGACGGCAGGGACCTATCAGAGCCTGACGTGGACGAGGGGAGCCACCTGTGGGTGAAGAAGCCTGATAGAGTCTTCCCTAGGCTTTATATCCAAGGAATCCAACTCCGCGGGGGGACTCTATCCACTAAATCACAAGCTTCAAGAGGGAGAGCCGACTCGGAGGAGGATAGACGGTGCAGAGGGGATGCCCAAATACAGAGACGCTGACCCACATCCTGCAGAGCTGTTCCAGAACCCATGATGTACGCTGTGCTAGGCATAATCGGGTTATGCGCCTCCTGTGCAATAAGCTGCACAGGGCGAGTACAAGACTTCGATTGAACCCATTGTCCCCTGCCTACGAACACACATCAAGCCCGACATCATCGTACACCGGACCGAGAGGTTGCTGGTGATGGACATCACGGTGGTGTCGGGACATAGGCTGAGGGACTCATGGGATCTTAAGATCAGGAAGTATGGGACTGACGCGAGCCACGCAGCGTTGAGGAACTGGCTGGGGTCCGAGACTGACATCGACCACCTACCTGTCATCATCTCGGGGAGGGGAGTGATGTACGGTCCATCTGGCAGGGGTCTGAGATGTCTTGGCTTCTCAACTAAGGACATCATGGACCTGTGCTTGTGTGCAATACAGGGATCGATCACAATTTACGACACTTACATGAGGGGAAACTGATAGCTGCAGCACCATGAAACTGTTCGAGCGAACGGCGATGCTCAGTCACTTGTCTACGAGAAAAAGCGCACTAAAATAACATCTAGAGGCGGCGCCTCAGCCAGATGGCCGTCCGGCTGAAAACATGAGATTAATAGCCAAATGCCTCATCATCTAATTAGTGACGCGCATGAATGGATGAACGAGATTCCCACTGTCCCTACCTGCTATCTAGAGAAACCACAGCCAAGGGAACGGGCTTGGCGGAATCAGCGGGGAAAGAAGACCCTGTTGAGCTTGACTCTAGTCTGGCACCGTGAAGAGACATAAGGGGTGTAGGATAAGTCGGAGGCCCGGCCTCGTGCTGGCGCCGACGGTGAAATACCGCTACTCTTACACTCATCCGGTGAGGCGGGGTGGTGAGCCCCCCGCGGGCTCTCGCTTCTGGTGTCAAGCCCTCGGCCCCTCGCGGGGGACAGTGGCAGGTGGGGAGTTTGACTGGGGCGGTACACCTGTCAAACAATAACGCAGGTGTCCTAAGGCGAGCTCAGGGAGGAAGGAAACCTCCTGCGGAGCAGAAGGGCAAAAGCTCGCTTGATCTTGATTTTCAGTATGAGTACGGCTCTAAGTCGGAATCCCTCCTGAAGGCAGCGATACCACTGCGCCGCGGAAAGTCCCCAGCGGGGGGTGCTTAAGTCCGGTCCCACAGGGACCAGACGGTGCCCCAGGTATGGAGAAGGCCGACCGGAACTCGGGGCGGGCCAAGCTTGGAGGCGAGGCCCCGTCTCTATTGGACGGCGGTCGTCCTGATTTTTGGATTGCTGGCCACCGACTTTGAACTCTCGCTGGGTGAAAAAAATGGCTGGGTACCGGTGCGAGCTCTGTTCCGAACAGGCGCAAGATGTTGTCGTCCATCTGCCCGAGCGCCACAACATGAAAAACGACCGGGAGTTAGAATTGATCTGCTGTTTGATGAAAGGACGCCAAATAGTGGCCGGATTAAACTGTCCAATTCCCGGATGCACCTCGACAGGGTTGGCAAGGCTCGACAGACATTTGAGCAGCATACACAAAGTGGATCAACACGAGAAGCAGCGTCTCATTAACATGGCTCGCCGACAGGCGATCTTGCATGAGCTGCGTGCGCTCAGGGAGACTTCCCCGGACCCACCGATGGTGAGTGATCTCGATATGTGCATCACATATTTCACCTCACCAGCGGATCACATGCACAACGTTACCCGCATGTTAAGCACTTTCGAGCGGGAGAGCTGCGGGCCGCTCCCTTCTGCGAAGCGGCATGACAACGCCAGACAACGCGCAAGGCGGACTGAGGCCTTCTTTGAATTCTGCAGACAGACATATGGGCCACACTTCTTTGACACCATGCCACCCGCCGATGCATTGCTCGGCATTCTCACAGAACTTAACGAGAGAAACTTGACATCGTCCACCGTGAGACATTATCTGATCGACATACGTATTTTCTGCTCAAAAGCAGGCGACAGCTCCGAGAGAGAGCACTCGGTGACCGAAGCAAAACTCCGTCACCTGAAAAGAGCCTGCCTGTTCCAGATGAGGGGAGAGTTACAAGCTCTTCATGCCGAGATCAGGGTTCTAAATTCGGCAAGGATCATCTCACATGCACATTTTTGAAAGGAGCTCGTAGGAAGTTCCCCAAACTGATCAAAGCCTTTGCCAGAGAACTGACACCCGGAAAAATTTTCCTTTTACAAGGCATGATATCGGGCTACATGTCTATATTGACAGGACGCCGCCGTTGTGTCTTGATCAACATGACGGCAGTGGAGGTGAGCAGAGCGGGCACCTCGCAGGACGGATTCCGGGTCATTTCGGTCAGGCACCACAAGACCTCAGCTTTTTTTTGGTAAGGCAAAGATCGTTCTCAGCCCGCCCGAATACTCCTGGATCACAGACACTATCAGCCACAGATCTGTTGTAGCTGCTTACGTTTTTTGCACCACACAAGGCAACAAATGCATGGTGCTTCTCTCACACTTCAGGACGGCATGGAGCCATATGAGATTGCCCCAAAACCCGGACTTCATGATGATACGCAACAGAATAATAACCCACGTATGTGCACTCACCACTTTACACACTGTTTCACAACTAATGCCTAACCTTGTCTCTTTTTCATCCAGGCCCACACACGCCTGCCCTGGAGGCAGAGGGAAAGTCTAGCCTGGGCATTGTGTCACAACATGCACACGGCTCTCCGGCACTATGTGGCAGATCAGACCAACGACATGGCTCGCAGTACAAGGTTCTTAGCCTTGAGAGCAGTGGCGTTAAACGCAAATAAAACAAATAAAGTTTCATTTTGAATTATATCCGTCTCCGTTGTGTCTTTTCTCTGCCACTATGAACCCCGGGCCTTCCTGGGTCTTTGAGACCCGGAGATACGGACCGGTGAATGTGGTCTTTTCGATCCGAAAAAAGCACTTCGTCCTCAGCCTTGCTCGGGACATCTGTCTCCCTAAATAACTTCTTCCTTGGAGCGTTCTTCCAGGTAGGGCCGTCCAAATCGGACGTCTCGCATCCATTAAAGGACGCAAATCTCCGGTGTTCTCAGTTGACTGATTCCTAACTAGGTGGCAAAGACACACTAGCGGAGAATTTTAGAGATCCGGCTAACAACTTGCCATTAGTTTAAGTGTACTTAGATCTTAGGCTGTTAATGTGAATTTCCGTTTAGAACAACACAAGGGTTGACTAACCAATCTAAATAGGGTAAGTCTCAGACTCTGATTACAGTAATATTATTCCACTTAAGTGTATATAGGAAACCATGGCATGATTATATAAATCTGCCATTAGAGAAGGTAAGATTGGTCTTTCTATCGCTATGGAGTGGTCATGACCCCTGGCTGAAAATAATTGTTGCTTTTGATTAGGTGTTAATAATTTAGGCTGACCAAAAAGGTGCATTTAGCAGTAAGGTGCAGGGGGCCGCCACCTAAATGTTACTGGTCTCTTACCTCTGGCAATGACCAAGACTGGCGAGTTTGTGACCGTGAGATCTGCGTATAAATGGCCGGCGCGAGACGGCGCCAAGCGACATGAGAATCGGATGAGTGAATATAGTTTAGAGTAAAGCAGGATAATCAAGCATATACCTTAAGTTCATAATTGTTCAAAGTAAATTGAATTTACATTAAATGAGAAATCAAAATATTATTAAATGGAGTCAGATAAAATGGTGGTAAGTAAATGAAATATGTTTTCATTCAAATGTTTTTTTCACTAAACAAAGGAAAGACAAGAACACGCGTGAAGCCTTCGCCACGCCTCTGGATACCATCATTGGACCAGCGGGTGGTCCCTTACAATTTAACCCAGTGGGAAGGTTTGTCCTCTGTATTTACCCTAACTATGTAAGAGCAGGTAGTCATGCCAGCCTGGGGACCAACTCCAATTGTGCCTTGTGGGTCAAGATCAATGACAGGAGTATCTGATATGTAATATATCAATAGCATGCATGCTGTTTTAAAGTAATATCATATAATAATTATCTTTGTGTTCATGACTGGGTCTGCTTTTAGTGGTTTATCCAGCACTTCTGATAATAGTTGAAAGACAGAACTCCAATAGTTTTACATTTTATGTCACTTCGAAAACAATTGTCCTAATGATGCTGGGGATATACCACGTTTCACATGAAGGGTCCACAGAAGAAAAAATCTTACAGAGCTTTATGCAGCTCTTATAGCTGTAGTGAGACATTAGACTCTAACTGTGATTTAAAAATAGTGAATAAATTTGTGAATTTGTTGGCTGGTTAGGGAAGGATGAGAAATTATTTTGAGCAAAGCTGCAAGGTTTAAGAAATGTGAACTAGGTAGAGTATATTTCTGCTGTAACTGTTGAAGTGTTACATGATGAGACAGACCCATCCCACGTTCTGCTTTAGTTCTCTGCAAGAATATCTTAATTCTCAGAGTTTCTTTATTCCAAATGAAAAGAGTGACCATTTTATCCAAAAAAAAGAAAGTACTTTTGTTATATATATCGGGATAAACTGAAATAGGAAAATATACTTATGTAAGATACTCATTTTGGGAAAACTTCAAAATTGCAACTCTCATTGTTACCCCACTACCCAGGTGTTTTGTGACACCACTGAAATCACATATTTTCCACAGTTCACTTTCTAAAGTTGTGAGTGCTCTAAGAAAGAGGAACAACTTATATATTCCGGTAGAATAATGTGCTCTCAGAAGAACCAGACATGTCTTATGAGGTGTCCTTATAAAGCTTCAATCTAATAGTGTTTGTATGAGACACAGCTGCTCTCCAATGTCCAGTTTAATGAGTAAATTGATGTGTGATGTCATCAGTTCTTCCTTCACCAATGAGAACACATAAGATCTGATGATGACGATGAGCAGCAGCTGTACACAATCAAAAGCTCTTGTACTTCAGCACTTAAATACACTGACTCAGCACTTAAATACACTCAACTCAACTTTATTTATGTAGCGCTTTTACAATTTTCATTGTTACAAAGCAGCTGTACATGAGACATATTGAATACAAGTATGAATTCTAAAGCAGCCCCCCCGGCCAGGCAGATAGTGCAAGACAATATGCAAACGGTGGTGAGGAACCCAAAACACCCATCGAGAAAAAAAAACTCAGGGGAACCCAGGCCCAACCAGGGGATTACAGTTCCCCTCTGGCAAAAGCTGCTGCCTCTGCACAAGCTCAACAGTTCTTGCACAACAAGGCTATATAAAAATATAAAAATTATGGATTTAAGATTATCATTAACAGTCTAATAGCATTTGAAATGTTGTAGGAAAAACTAAGTTGTCGCGTCCTTTATACAGCTCTATCCTCTTAGCTCTTGTTAGCATGGCCGCATTAACAATAGGGCTAGGCGGGGCCCGTGGTTGGCTGTGGAGCAGATTGATTACTACTAGCCATCAGATTGCCAAAGCCTTACCACGCCCCCCACAAATTAGCCCTGTTGTTTAGTAGCGCTTTGTCGTATATTCCGTGCATTATCATGGAATCATCCTCATTAATATTATTAACAAAATTGCGCATTCGCGTTATGATTGGTCAGGTCGCATGTCAATCAAACCCCCGTGGGCAGCAGGGCACGGTGAATTGAAACGTCACGTTTGAATTTGATATAGCAAGTCAAATGCATTTATTTTATATACAACAATTCAGCTTAGGCCTATCAGGCGATGGCTGTCTGCGCCTTATTAGAATATAGCTAAAAGCTAAACAGCAGAGGAAACATGAGCTACTCAGTAAAATCCCAAACTATCGGGTTATTTTACTAAAGTTGATGATCACGGAGTGGTGGATGTTGGAGCTGATGATAAAGACACAGCGTCATCATCGACCCCACCAATTTCAGGTAATGTTAACTGTTAAGTTTGATTATTAACTTGATGGATGTATGATATTGCTTTTTGTGTTTGTTCAAACTATTCGCCTAAAGGGCTGGCAGTGGCGATAGTGCTAATATGTCAGGTAGAAATATGTCAATTGTGCTGCGCCATCATCATGATGTAAGTTTATAATTTAAACACGTATTTAAGCATTGTGGTATAGATACAATTTTTTTTAAACTGGTCAGGCACAATAAGCAGCAGGAGAGGATTCATTTTGTAAATGCTCTTTTTGATACCATGGTGAACTTGAGACGGTTTTGCACAGCGCACTTGGTCTTAAAGTGACAGAAGCTGCTAATAAAGCTGCTGTCGCCATTGTGTCAATAATGTTAATCAAACATCAGAAAGAAAGTAATTTACTGTCCTTGACTGAATCACTTTAGTAAAATAAATAAGAATGGATGTTTGTTAAGGTAAGCTATTTTCTTAATTGTATATTGTAAAGGAATTGGCAACAGTTATTCTGAATGATTCTAGATTATATTTATGTAAAACAACTTCAGCAGTGTTTTAGAAAAAAGCAGGGTTTTTTTCTCTTTCTCTGTAGTTGGTGACCTAAAGTGGTGGGGGGGCCCTGCAGTAACTCATAGCCCCGGGGCCCAGTGAGCTCTTAATGCGGCCCTGCTTGTCAGGTCACCGCTTCCCATTCTCAGCTCTGCCATCAGGTCTGGGCATGAACTGCATCCTGCGGTAACCTTGGAACAAAGAGACAAGACTGGCTGAGAGTAGAGTACTGTTCTGCACTCTTTGATGCAACAAGTACATCATTTGTTGTTGGATGTGTTCCTGGTTCCGGTTGATCTAAATAATGCAGCCTAAATCCTCTGAGGATTAATATTATGGAGGTGTAGTGTATGCAAGATTAAAAAGATGAGTCTTTAGTCTAGATTTAAACTGACAGAGTGTGTCTGCCTCCCAGACCGTGCAGGGAAGAATATTCCAAAGTTTAGGTTCTAGATAAGAAAAGGATCTACCACCTGCACTTGATTTTGAAATTCTAGGTATTACCAACTGACAGGACGCCTGAGAGCGTAATGTACTAAATACTGTTGTACTAATTCTAGGTATTACAAACTGACAGGACGCCTGAGAGCGTAATGTACGTGGAGGTCTGTAATACAATATAAATTCATTCAAATACTGCGGCGCCAGACCATGTAGGGCTTTATATGTAATAAGCAAGATCTTAAAGTTAATGCGATTCTTTATAGGTAACCAGTACAAGGTTGACAGAACCGAGGTTATATGCTCATACTTTTTTGTACGTGTAAGAACTCGAGCTGCCGCGTTTTGAACCAGTTTCAGTTTTTGTAAAAGGCCCCCGCAGGGCAACCACCTAGAAGTGCATTACAGTAATCTAGTCTTAATGTCATGAATGCATGAATTAATTTCTCTGCATCTGACAGTGACAGCATATGACGTAATTTAGATATATTCTTAAAATGGAAAAATGCAATTTTACAGGTGTTGGCGACATGGCTTTCAAATGACAGAGTACTATCGAATACAACGCCAAGATTCTTAGCTGATGACGAGGATTTCATGGAGCATCCGTCAATAGCTAAGCAGTATTCGTGGTTGTTACGTATAGCAGTTTTCGGTCCAATAAGTAACACTTCTGTTTTGTCCGAGTTGAGTAGTAAAAAATTGTTAGTCATCCACATTTTTAAGTCAACTATGCAATCCTTTATTCGATGAAACTGCTGGGTTTCATGAGGCTTCGAGGAAATATAAAGTTGAGTATCATCAGCATAACAGTGAAAGCTAATTCCGTGTCGCTTTATTATATCTCCTAGGGGTAGCATGTACAATGCGAATAGCAGAGGCCCCAAGACTGAGCCCTGTGGTACACCGTACTGGACTTGTGATTTGCGGGACACCTCATTGTTTATTGCTACAAATGGAAAACGGTCGGATAAATAAGACTTAAACCATTTCAATGCAATTCCGTTAATGCCGGCGTAATTTTCGAGTCTATGTAGAAGTATGCTGTGGTCAATGGTGTCAAATGCAGCACTGAGGTCTAGTAGCTCCAATAACGAAATACAGCCACGGTCAGACGCTAAAAGCAGATCATTTGTAACTCTGATCAAAGCAGTCTCTGTACTGTGACATGCTCGAAATCCAGACTCATGAGAATAAGAGTAAAGTGCCATTTGGTGAATAATCGTTCTTTGGTCTGGTTCTGGAATACTGGCTCAGTATACTGACTTACAGCCCTATTGGCTGAAGGATTGATAGGTAGAAGGCATTGAAAGTGTTGGACTTTCAAGGTGTCCTGCATGTTCAAAAAACGAAGGAAGGCAATCTCTAACAGGTATTGAAGTTTATTGGTCAGAAAGTATCAAAATACAGCGCTGGGTTGTCTCAGACACAACGTCTCACAAAGAACAACGCAGACAAACATCATCACACAATATATATATATGGTATGTCTCGTCGTTCTCTCTTCTACAGGGGGGCCGGGGGTCTCCCTTGTTTCCACCAATCATCAACTTTTGCTTTGTCCTCTTTCCACCAATCATCTTCTGCTTTGTCCTCTTTGGTTCCTGCAAAACATTCCTGAAAAAACAACATACATTCCACACACCTCCCCCACTCTTCTAAACAACTGCAGCCGAAGATGTCCCCTCTCCCCCACACACTCACATTCCCCTGCTGCAAGCACTTCAATATCACACACAGTTTTCAATGTTTTCACAGTGCAGATTACATGATGAATGAATGTATGAAACAAAAATATATCTTCACACTATAAGAAATAAATAATAAAATATGTAATAACAACAGTAATATCCTTCAATGCACACACACACACACAGACACACCTGTACACAGATGTTATTTTTGCTTATTTTATGATCAGTAGTTTTTTAAGAATGTTTGCAAATAAAATCTCAATGTTGTACCTTTTGCAGTGTTGTTTAGTGAGTCATGTTTAGATGTCTTTCCACTCTACATCACAGCATGGAGCCTCCACTTTGCATACTAACAACAGCTTAACAATATATTGGCTTGCCCTTGGTGTCAAAGGTTATGGTATGATGAATGAATAAATACAAACATTACTTCACCTAAAACAACCTAAACTAATTCTGCTTGCAGACCTGTAAATTTGTAGATTATATGTTTTATTTAAGAAACATTGTTTTGTACTGTACAATCACCGACTTGAAGACACATGCATTTGCATTTCATTTGTGAGCACAATTTTTGTTTCATGTAATTGTACAGATTACAGGGTATGCATGTGAGTTCATCTTTAATATTTAATTTAAGTTAATGGAATAATAATGGAATTTTACATGAGTAAAATGATCTTATTGGTTTTACATGTGTTTCACACGTGATCCCACAGGCTTCACATGGTTATTTATATGTGTGTCATTAAATCCCATGGGTTTCACACATTAATGTGCATGTGTTTCACATGTGATCCCATGGGTTTCACATGGATTTCACACACCTTTCACACAAAAAAATGTTACAAAAACACACATTTCCCATGTGCATTTCACAAGGGATTTTAACATGTTCTCATGGGATTTTAACATGTTTCCCCACATGAAATTTCACATGTGAAACTCATGTGACTTTTCCGTGAGGGTGGATTCTTTGTCTTCCGGTTAAAAAACGGAAATACACTATCTGTGATAACAAAATACACGCCACCTAGTTACTACATCATGAAAATGCTGCTTTAATAAGAAGTAAAAGAGGAAGTGATATCCCAACAAAAAGACCCAATATGTTTCAACCATCTATTAGTTAAAAATAACAACCCAACAGTTTTTAAAGAGTGTATATAGTCAACTGTAATTTATTTATAATTGGCCTATCAGTGGCTTCTAGAGATGATACGAGGTAGACAGTTAAATATTAACCTTGTTTTTAACCACAGTACTCAATGTAGACACTGAAAAACAAAATGTATTACACAATGTAGCAAAAAAATAACCAAGAGTGATCTTAATGAACTGTAAGAAACTTTAAATATAACAACAAGATAAGAACAAAGACAAAGATATGTAATAATAATAAAAAGTCTTGCACTACTACCCAATGAAAAATTTTTTTTTTCTTCGTGAACACAAAATACTATTACAATTCAAAAAATCCTCTGACTATAAAACAAATGTTTTCCATTCAATTTTTTTCCCCATTAAACAAAATTCTCCTTAGATTACAACAATCGCATTTCGTAACAATTCTAGTGCTTTCAGAACATGATACAACACAATATAATCCTTCTCAATACACAACCTTATTGCGAAACTATCAACTATTGTATTTACTAAACTAATAAATACAAATTTTGAAATTTAAAACCAACATTTGTTACTAAAACAACAAAATTATGAACAATCACTATATATATGAGAATCTGGTATTGCAAACATTTAACCACATCCGTCTGAATTGCTGCAATACCACCAGCAAGGTCCTCCTCAGCTGACACCACCATTTGGGCTACTGCTCCACTTCCAGGTTCAATGACTTTATCGATTGAAACAACCACGTCACTCTCAATTAGCAGTTTCCAATTGTCTACAGCAGTGCTTCCCAAAGTGGGGAACGCGACCCCCCGTGGGGGGCGGGGGGTCGCGAGATGATTTACAGAAACTTAATTAAAAAAAAAAAAATTGTATATGTTAAAAAAGGTAGTAATGATGCGAGTATAAATTTAGGATAATTAAAATAAACTGGAAATAAAACTTCTCGACCAATATGACTGGATAAAGTCACCATTTAATGTAACCACGGAAAATAATCTGGCGTCAGATATGGAAGATGCGCTGATAGAACTGTTCGAGTTCTGGGTTTCTGTTGCGCTGGAATATCCACAGTCGTCGAAAGCCGCGTTGGATGTATGTAAAGTACATTCCAATAGGCTTTAACAATTGAGGTTTGACTTTTTAAACCGGACGTACATACGGTTTTGCCTGAATGGGTGTAGTATTAATGTGATCGGCCATCGTACACCATATTGATGTGATCATGTGACATAATTCTTTTTCTGTTCCTTTTCAACAGCAGCTGGCTGGCAAATTCGCTTAAGGTGCATATCTCACACCTACTGTTTTGTTATGTAATGACAAGCGAAACAATTTTAAAGTGTGATTCGCCATAAATACGTGTTTTTATGTGCCTTTGGTGTGTTATAAGTTGCCAATGCATGTATTAGACACGTAAAATTGCTAAAATTTAAGTGTCAAAACAAAAGATCTATTTCATCTAGAAGCGAATGCTCACCCAGACCAGCCTGAAACGCCTCATGTTACCACATCCTGACGAATCTACGTCATTTTGTAACAATTTTACCCCCCAAAAGTAATCTGTCAGTTCTATTGATAAAGAACCTGATTTTCCAAATATGGTAAGAGGCGTTTCATTTCCATCACACGCTTGCAGTATTCGACCAATCACTACGCACTAGTGAACTGGCCAATCATGGCACACCTTGCTTTTCAAGAGCAATGAGCTTTGTAAAATATCCGCTCGTTTAAGAGAGGCGGAGCAAAAAGGAGAGACAAACATGCACGATATGTGGAAAATAAAGTGTTTTTAATGTTTAGTGTTTTAGTGTTTTAGTAAAATTTAGTGTTTTTATTTTCCTTTCACTTTCTCCTCATTTGTTCTTTTCTTTCCCTGTCCATAAAACTACACATTGGTCAAAACCACATGATTCAAATTATATTGTGAACGATTACAATGGATTTTGCTATACCTGTGAATATGAAAATCATTTAAACAATATATGATATTGTAAAAGGCAAATATAAATTTAAAACACAAATGTAAATAAACTGCTGAAAATAAGATCAATATTAATGCTTCGTATTTCAATTTTATGAATCAAAACTATGCACGATATAAACAATGTCCATTTAAGAACAAACAAGGTCAATGTTAATGTTACAGTAGCTTTACAATAATTAACATGTTTAATTGTATTCATGAAAGTATGCTGAGACTGTTTTGTGGACTTTGCGTGGTATTCTGGCTCATAGGATATAGAGCAAAGTCTAAATCTTAATCTAAATCTATGGATAAATAGATCTAAATCTTGGCGTAGCCAGTAAGCCATCTGTGAATATCTCACCTATTCTTTTATGCATACTGAGGCTTGAGAAATACTACTCTTTCACCTACTGCTTTTTGCTTACTACCCACATAGCAAAATTTGTCTGGCCTAGTGATGGGCCACACAGTCCACTTACACTCGGTCCACATACAGCAATGAATTACGGTCCATTAGTGGTCCAGATCTGGTTGCCAGAACACCTGCCACACATGGCCCATGTCACAGCCACCTGTGCACACAATGCAAACTGAGCACAGAAGGACATATTGAAAGCAATATGCCTGGAATCTAGGGGTGTAACGATATTTCGAATTTCGATATTTTGTGATACAAAAATGTTATGATGTGCATCGTGGATAGATGGGGATATTTAACAATATGCTTAATTCTATTCGTTGAGCAGTCAAGATGCTACCTTCTCTGTGGCAGAGCGTAACGTGTGCTTATCTCCCATATGTGACAGAGAGAAGCCTCTGGAAGGAGAGGAAGCACAACCCAACAAACACAGAACGTTCCTCTAACGTTCCCATATGGTTCCCATTTGGTTATTTTTTTGGGAACCAAAAGAGAACCTTTAGTGAACGTTCCCTGCAAGTTATTTTTTGGTTTTATTTAAATAGCCTAAAAATAACCTAATGGGAGCGTTCTCTACAGGTTCTCGTTTGGTTACATACAAATAGCCTAAAAATAACCTAATGGGAACGTTCTCTACAGGTTCTCGTTTGGTTACATAAAAATAACCTAACGGGAATGTTCTCTACAGGTTCGCTTTTGGTTAAATAAAAATAACCTAATGGGAAAGATAAACGCATTAAAGCATAAAACTATGATCTTTTATCAGATTACCGTTTTCAGACAGTAGGGGACGCTCACACAACGTTTGTTTGAGCACGTACCATTTTTCTGGAAAGCCCCCAACACTGAATTCAGGAAGCAAACTGAATCATCAGGTAATGTGTAGAAATGAATCAGTTTTAAACAGTTATTTGTACTATAAAAAGGATAGGACTTAAAAAGAAATCACTTCACAAAGGTTTTTTACCCACATGTGCAAGCATAACATGTTTATTGTTTTTACCAATAATTGAGAAAGTTACAGTGCTGATTCAAATTCCTTTAAATCAAGTTATTGTAGAGTGGAATAAAATGTAACAGTACATAAGTCTACATAGTACCAAGTACTGCCCTGTCTCTGTAATGCACAGTGGGGACCAAATAATAAACTGTATAATATCCATTTGTATGATCTACACAGATCATGGTGAGACGGCATGAATTTCTGGACATCAGAATAGTTGAAAAGCTATGTCACAGATAAAGAGGCAGAACATTACTGTATTCCCCTCACTGAAAAATAAACATTAGGCAGTCAGGCAAGACATATGGGAAAACACCCGTCTGTGTCTGGTATCTGTGTTTCATGTCTGATTTAAGCCTGGCTCAGACTATAGGATTCTCGGCCAGATTTTACCCCGATTTCCCCTCCCGAGAATCTTTGTAAAAATCGGGCATAAAAACGCGATCGGGCCCGAGAATCGGCCCAGATTATCACGTAATGTGAGGCGTTCACAGATCGAATCTTAGAACTCCCGATCTGCTCCGAGAGAAATCTTAGCCGCCCCGATCATATCAAACATGTTTGATATTTAAGATTTTAAATCGGGGTGATGACGTTGGTACTTTCGCTTACAGCCAATAAGAGACACATCTCCAAGGTGACGGAGATAACTGCCAGACCCTTTAAAATGTCGACCGCCAAAGCTCCTGCAAGGGTACGTTGGACAGCGGAGATGGAGGAACAACTTGTGGAGTTGTGGCAACAACATGATTGTTTATTTAATGTGTCCTCCAAAAAATACCACAACCGCACAGACAAGGAAAAGAGCTGGGGAGAAGTCGCGTCGGTTTTAAATGTACCGGGTAAGTCATCTGCTAACGTCACCGTGCTAGCTTGGAAACGTAAACAATAAAGCTTTTGAAACTTGAGTAATCAGTTTGGTCTATCACAAGATACACTGCCTCACTGCTTTCTTAAAAATGGTTTGTAGTTGTGAGGAGATTTGGTTGTTTGTTAAGTGAGCTGTTGTTCACTATTAACGCTGCCGTCACTTTTATAACGTTATTTCTACTACGTAGATACGCCGAAGCAAGAAGCCGCTTCAATACATAAACATTACAATTTTTTTTGTAATGTTAGCAGTACTGTTTTTTTGTAGAGGAGGTGAAGATAAGAGCAACAACACTGAGGACCCAGTTTACAAAACTTCTTAAACCAAAACCAAGTGGGAGTGAGGATAAAGATCTTTCACAGAAGCAGAGATGGCAGCTAAGAAACTTAGATTTTCTCAAGAAACATGTTCTCCAATGCCCCAGTGAAACCAGTGTGAGCACAACAGTAAAACTATGAAATATAGTGGAATGCAAACGCATGTACATCCCACTAACTGAACTTTTTTTCAGCTTGATCAGTCTGTTAAAGACATAATCGATAGCCAGGCGACGCATGACCCTCTCAGTGATAAAGAAATTTTGGAGACATCAGAAGCACCATGTAAATATCACAATTGGGGATGTGCAAGACTCAAAAATACTGATACAATGATGACTGTTGACTTGTCTTGTCCTCATTTAAAGCACACAAATTTAGGGATAATGGCTTTTCATGCATTTCAAATGGTTTGGGTCATATTCTGGGACTGTTTATTTACTTATACGTCACTATTACATTTACATTTACATTTAGTCATTTGGCAGACGCTTTTATCTAAAGCGACTTACAGTGCACTTATTACAGGGACAATCCCCCCGGAGCAACATGGATTAAAGTGTCTTGCTCAAGGACAGGGGTGTTGGACGACCCCAAATTCCTGAAGAGCTTAAATGTGCTTCATATGATATGGTCAGTTATAGACGATGTACAGTAGAGATCTGGATTTTTTAGGCTGAATAGATGGCTCCTGGATCATGTATGAATCACTGTGCAGTGCGCCGCATTATGAAGCAATTTCACTATGTGGATATGATCAAATGTAGTTAAGGGATAGTTAAAAAACATATATTTACTCGGCTCCTTCAAACATCTACTTATTTTTTACTCAAGAACACAAATTAATTAATTCTGATGCAGAATTTGGATGTATGCAACAACTTAGTTCAACACTGACTGTAGATCTTTTAAAAACAGTCATGTCACATGGTTTAATACATTTTTATTTTTTTAGGACCACATTCCTCCACCACACAAGGTGATGAAGACCATGCCTCTCCTTTTCCAAAAGCCAGACATGGACTAAAGCGCAACAAAGGAGATCCAGATACTATTGAGAAACAAAAGCTTAAATTGTGAGAAAAGGTGTCTGCGATGGAACTTGGATTAATTAAAAATAAAAGCATTCAAACCAAGGTAAAAAGAAAAATAATGAATGCTTTGTTTGAGGGCCAGGAGGCTGACCAGTCCATCCAATCACCATCCTCACACATGCCACCTTCCAAAAACTCATCTCTCACACCTACACACATATCCCCATCACTCTCTCTATATGCACAGTCACAACCTCACCACTACTACCAGCACCTTCCTTATCAGGGTCCTGTTCAGCCTCAAAATTATTTAAGCACTCTTCGAGATTTGGAGGAGTAGTTAAAGTAACAGCAAAACTGTTAATGTTAAGTTGTTGCTTCATTAAGCTTTTTATAATTGTTTAAATGAATATTGGTTTTAAATATTGTAATCATGTATTTATTACATATTTATTATTTATATATGCATAAATGTATTTTATTTATTGTTTTGTTTATACTTTATATATTTATTTTTAGTTATATTTATATTCATGAGTAATACTTGAAAATACTTCAATAAATAGCTGAAATGTGATTGTATTTATTTTAGTGGTGGGCCGTTAACGGCGTTGAGACTATTATCGCGCGTTAAAAAAAATGTCGCCGTTAATCTATTCTCAAAGTTGGGTTGGGAGCTGGGTCTATACTAGGCAAGCTATGATGACTTTCATCTTGATATTTTAGCGCGGATGTATACCAGCTTAACTGCACTGTACGGGGCGAGAACGAGATTTTTCAACTCGCGTGATTCGCGTCATTCGCGGAAGCAGAAGCCGCCTCATCATCTCATAACCAGGGCTTCATTCGCGCAGCAAGTAGGTCTATTGCCTCTTTGCATTAACACATAAATCACTCGCGCTTGACACGGCATTCGCGTTTGCTCTGAACACAACATAACGTTACTGTGAAATTACCGCATCAAACGTGACGTGCTAACATGGATGCAGCTATGAAGCCGCCGGGTTTGCTTCAGGGAATATGAATTTTTAAGAAGCTTCCCAATAGAAACATCGACAAGACTAAGGTTGTTTGCACCTTGTGCAATGCGGAATTGGTTTAAAAAGAACACTTTCTCTCAACAGGTAGTGGTCTAGCTTTAGTTGAAACCAGTAACTTTGTATTGAGATCTAATGTATTATGGCTCCTGTATGAACTTTCGCTTATTGCTCCCTCACTCTTTGTAAGTCGCTTTGGATAAAAGCGTCTGCTAAATGACTAAATGTAAATGTACTGTAGGAGCTCTTCCAGTCTCCAGTACCACCTAAACGGAAATCATCCCTTAGCTAATGCGGAAGTAAACACAAGTTTATCTTATTGAACATAATTTAATTTTCATCACCAATTATCATAGTAGAACAGCTTTCTCAAGCAGTTTGTGATGCATTTTGGAAACAGGAGATGAGCCCCTGGTCTAATGCGCCACCTGGCTTGAGAAACCCGTTCTCAAAGACTTACTTTTAGTCATTATTTGGGTAGCACACATATTCTCTGAATGCCTTCGGCAGAATTCAAATGAGCCATTTTAATCTAGATTAATCTTGGAATTAATCTAGATTAATCTAGATTAAAAAAATTAATCTATGCCCACCACTAATTTTTATAAAAAACAATATTGTAATTGTAAATGCAAGTCTATCTGTACATTCTATAGAACTGCTCAACAACCTTGTGCTGGTGGCAGAGCAGCAGTATTTAACCATCAGCAAGAACAAGAAATTTGCAACATGGTCATAGCCAACAATTCCATCAGGCTAATAGAGATCCAAAGTGCAATCATAAATGACAATTATGTCTTCGCAAACATAGATTCTGTCAGCATTTCCACCAGAGTTTTGAAAAGACATCAATTGTCTATGAAACAACTCTACAAGGTGCCATTTGAGAGGAATACTGAAAGAGTAAAGGAGCTGCGGTACCAGTATGTCCAAGTAAACTATTGGTGTGCACTTACATAATGAGTTTTACTGTACTTCTAAGATGCCTGTATTATGTAATTACTGTAAAGTTTTAGAAACCCATAATACTGTAAGAGAAAACATTTACTGAACTCTAGAAAAATAAATTCACTTATTTTGTTTCTGTGTTTCTTCGTAGAGAATCATGGAGTTAGAAGGACATGAAACAACCCATATTCTTGTTTTTGTGGACGAGGCCGGGTTCAATCTGTCCAAAGGGCGGAGACGTGGTCGCAATCTCATTGGACACCGAGCCACAACTGACACCCCAGGCCAACGTGGGGCCAATATTACAATGTGTGCTGCCATTTCAGAGAATGGAGTGAGCACGCACATTCCACACATATACTATAACCCTATATGGACCCTATAAAACCCAACTGCTCCTGGCCTTCCTAGACACACTTTACACAGACCTGATTCCAGAACAAAGAAAGAGGTTTAGTGAGACCACATTGGCCTAATTATGTTGTTGTCTGGGATAATGTCAGCTTCCACCGAACCAACATTGTTAGGGAGTGGTTTGCTGCACATGAAAGGATAACAGTGGAGTTCCTTCCACCATACTCTCCATTCCTAAACCCAATAGAAGAGTTTTTTTCTGCTTGGAGGTGGAAAGTACATGATCATAGACTAGGCCTGCACGATTAATCGTGTTTAAACCGAAATCGCAATGTGAAGGGATGCGATGTTCAAATCGGAAAAGCTGCGATTATTTCGATTAAGGGCTTTAAATATGATAAAATACACCTACGTAGTATTTCACAGTTTCCTTCTGCAATTTTACGTTTAACCAATAGGGGACATTTTAACGCTGTACATGCTTTTGAATTAGCAAAGAATGTCATTTGGAAAAGATGAGCGCGAAAGGGAGCAGCAGTTAAAAATACGCAACAAAGTAATGTTATGTCTGCCGAAGCGCAAAGTCCTGCAGCAGCAAACTACTTGATACCTAAAAGAACAAGCAACGCTTATGTTTGGAACTATTTTGGATTTCAAACTCATATATGATGTTCTTCCAAAGCAAGTGCTTTGTAAAACATGCCGAAAGTGTGTGTCGACCTCGCGAGGCAACACAACCAATCTCTATCAACACCTGCAGAGGTATCACAGACTACTCTATGACGAATGCAGGCCAACCGATTTGGATGCCAGACGGGCGGAGCAAATAACGGCTTTAATTACTAAAATGATCGCTAAGGATTCGCTTCCGATCAGCTTTGTCGAAGGAGAGGGCTTTAAAAATGTGTACAGCCCGAGTTTACTGTTAGTCTAGAAAAACGATCACTGCCAGTCTGGAGAAACTTTTTCATGACAATAAAAACTGAAGCCTTTTGAGCTGTTAATTCATTAAATCGTTCCGGACTGTTAATAAATGCCGTCATACGGTTAATATGTTTTATCGCATGTCTGGTCTAAAATATTTATGCCTTTATTATATTTTCCTTGATCAATCACCCTGCTGTTTTTCTTGTTGGTATAAATGTGCATGCTCATATTTTAAAAGGAAATGTCGTAGCATTATGAGCGGTTGAAGCTGATCGACGTACTGTTAATAAGTGCTGTCTTTCGGTTGTTAATATATTAATGTTTCAGTGCGTTATCTTAATGTTTAGCTTGATGTAAGATTGCCTATTCCATAATAAATAAAGCAGTGTGTCGTCACAGATTTAAAGTGGTCTCTCTCTCTCCGTTTATGTGCGTGCAATTCTGTAATTGCGTCCATATGGGGGAGGGGTGCGAATTTTGAATAATCTTCGAATAGTTCTCATCGATCTTCTAATATTATTTTTGCCTTAAATGCCCATCCCTAGTTTATACTTGTTAGTTTAACTATTTAAAATACTGTTGTTATTCTCTTAATTTGACATGACATTTTTGCATGTCTTTCTTTGATGAATGCTATTAAAACAAAAACAACAAACCTAGCTCTTTTTATTTGAAATAGTAGTCAAATTGCATTTTAAATCTCAATTTTGGTCAGAAAAATCACAATTAGATTTTTTCTTCAAATCGTGCAGCCCTATCATAGACCACAAGATCAGATGTCTCTGTTGGATGCCATGAATGCTGCATGTGAGGACATCACAGCTGATCATTGCAGGGGATGGGTGTCATGATTCCACCTCACCTTGTCAGGTATTTCTTGTTCTAGAGGTGGAATCATACAGGATCCTCTGTTTCATGTGGGGAGAGACATTTTGACCTTGTGGCTTTCAATACTCTCCCCGAGTCTCGTCTGTGTCCCCGCCCTTTCAGTCTCGTTAGCCTTCCCTTAGTGTTTGATATGTGTCACCTGGTCCCTATTAATTATCGTGTTTGTTCCCCATAAAGAGTCCTCATGTTTCTTTGTCCTGGGCTCGTGCATTGTAAGCTGTACTTGTAACTGTTGGTCCTTGCAGTTGTTTTGCTTTGTGCTGTGTTAGAGTCTGTTCCTGTTCCTGTGAATGCCTTTTTGCCTTATGCTTGTTTCCTTGTTCCTGTTCCCTCGTGTATAGTAAGTGTCAGTTTAGTGTTTGTCTCAAGTGTTTGTTTTCTTAGTTTAGTTGTAAGTCAGTGTCCTAGTCCTTGTTTAAGTTTATATATTATCCTGTCCTGTTTTCCCCCTCGTGGGTTTTTGTTTTGCCGTTTGGTCTTGTTATATATATATAATAAATCTGTTAACCCCTTCATCCACTGCCTGTCTCTGCCTGCATATTGGGTTCTCCCTGCATTGTCTTCCTTGCAGATCCTGACAATGGGTGCGGCATTCAAGGAGATTTTTTCCCCGGTGCATGACAATGGAAAACATAAGATGTGATGTTGATGAAAATCTTTGGCCTGACCAACAAGAGCGACAGGATGTCCGACAAGAATAGTTAGTTTTTCATGGAGGTTATTTTGTAGTTATTTACTATTGTATTTTTGTTGTAACATACCATTAGAAATATGAAATGTACAGCAATTGGACAAGCAAGATTTCAGTTTACATGTAATACACACACAAACATAAATGTACTGAATAAATCAAAATGTTCATTTACTTTTTTTTTCTGTGTACCATTGACTCTTCTCAATTTTTTTTTTATGAAACCTTTATTTCCATGGGTGACGGTCATGGTGAAAAAACAACTAAACATTTTGACCAGTGTGGCTCACATGATGACAAAAGTACTTTATATTTTGGTGGCCTTGGCCAAATTACTGACAAGATAACTAGGTTTTGAAGCATGAATTAAATGTTTTGGGTGAGAAACTTCATTTTGCACACATGCAATAAAGTTCTAAGGTTCCAGCAAACAGTTGTGACATTTGCACTCACAGTTTAGAGAATGTTAAGACTGTTGCGAAAAATGTGCCAAAGCAATTGAGAAAAACTGTAAGAGCTTGACCGTGCAGGACCTGTATAATTTCTGAACATGGAGGCACCTGGCCAAGAAAATGAACAAGGGCAACTGCCTGCTCGAGGAAGAGGAGGAGTAAGGGTGCGTGGTGGTGGAATAGGGGGAAGAGGCAGGGGAGCACCAAGACACCATGCTGTCCCAGATGAAATTCGGTCCACAATTAGAAACCATGTCATCGACCGTGACCTCACAATGGCAGAGGTAGGTCGCCGAGTGCAGCCTAATGTTCCTTTTTCTCCGCTTGGAGGTAGAGAGTGTATGAGCATCGGGCTCAAGATCAGAGGTCACTGCTCCATGCAATGGACACTGCGTGTGAGGATATTACAGGAGATTAGTGTAGGGGACGGTTGAGACATGCAAGCCGTTTCTTCCCTCGTTGCATTGCAAGAGGGTTAAACCACTGATCTCGGAAATCAAAGGTTGCTGGTTCGATCCCAGTATCCACCACCAGTGTGTCCTTGAGCAAGACACTTTACTCCATGTTGCTCCAGGGGGATTGTCCCTGTAAGAAGTGCAATGTAAGTCGCTTTGGATAAAAGCGTCTGCCAAATGACTAAATGTAATGTAAATGTAAAGAGAGAATATACGCTGTGATGTGGACGAGAATCTGTGGCCAGACAGACAGCAGCGTGTGGATGGACAGGAGGGTGAGGATGAAGACAGCGACCAGTGAAGAACTGTTAGTTGTGAAACTCCAGCTTTATTTACAGCACTCTAGGCTGCATATCATTTGAATTGTTTTTTATTTGTGTATTTATATTACAATATATTATGTTATATACATTTTCATTTTACTCTTATGTATTGACGTAACTTTATGTGTGAAAGATAATGATTAAAATGTGTTATGTCAAAGCTTGGAGACTACTCTTACCCTAATATCCTATTTCTTTTTTTCAGTTTTATACACAATTGCATTCTGTTAGCTAGACAAAAAACAGAACAGTAACTATTGTCAATGAAGGAATGGGCCAAGACTGAAAGGTGGACATGAGGGATGTTTAAATGGTCCTCTGCCATAGTGACAAAACATCTAAATATTTTGAATTTTTGATATAGTGCTTACACAATGCCAAAGGGGAGAACCATTTTGGGGGCACTGACTGTTTAAAAGAGAAGGAAATTTAGTTTTGACACATGAGAGAGGTATGAGTTTTTGCAGGTGAACCATGGTGTTGTGCCGAACCATCCACGTTATTTTGGCAAAAGCACCAAGAGTGTTGAGAACGTCCGGTCTGTTTCAAGAAATGAGCCAAAGCATTTGAGAAGGATCTTTGTCATTTTCGTGGCAATGACTCTTTATATGGGAAAGGAATTAAGTTTTGAGGCATGAGTGAAAAGTTTTGGGAGAGATATTAGCTTTTGCAAGTGAGCTATAGTGTTGTGCTGAACTGTAAGACTGTTTTGCCAAATGATCTTAGAATTTTGAGAATGTAGTTTCTGTTTCAAGAAATGAGCCAAAGCATTTGAGAAAAACTGTAATGCTAATTAATGCCTTGTTTTGACATTATGGAATTTAAGACTTTTTAAGACATTTTAAGGATCCGCGGACACCCTGTTTTATATACGATGTTAAAAAGCTCACACTACAGCAGGGAATGGTTACATTATAAAACAACGCGAGCAACATAATAAAATTACGCGAGCGCTTTTGCCCTTCTTGATCAACCAGTGTTAGGCCACGTCTCATCGCAACTCAACAAAGACAATAAACCCTAAACCCTAAATAAATACTTAATAAAAGACAATATAAACACAACATTTGTTGCCTCTAGTGGAACATTATTACTCATTATTAGGACTCATGTTGTCTTTTTTCACGTTGCGCGCATGTCTGCATTTGCAGATCACAAACATACGACAAAGTCAACTCACGTTAGTCCGTAACAAAGTGTTTTACAATGAAAATATACTTACAGGCTGCAAATCGGAAGCTCCAGACTGTCCTTGTAAAGTTTTAATGGTTGGAATAGCCCCACTTTTAACCAAAGCGTTCGTGAAGCAGCCGTCTGGAAATGAGCTACACAAACTTGAACAGTGTTGTAAATAAAATTGAACCATTCCTTTTCAGTTGTGTCATTTTGGCTGGGCAAACAAAGGGTCTTTCTTTTTGCAACGAAAGACACAGCGTCTCCACGACATGAGAGTCTGAGACTCGGCCTTGCAGAGTTTGCCGATGTTTGCTGCTGATTTGTCTGCGTTCACATCCCCGTCACATGTGACATCCCCCCAGCCGTCTGCTCCTGCACACACAAATAAACACTAGCACACAGCCACAGAAACAGACATGTTGCCATGACAACGACCACTTAGACACATCAGAAACAAGCTACCGATAACACATGTGAACTGATGTGTGACAGAGAGTCACAGTACAGTGGATTCAGTTCAGTGATCATCATCATTGTGTCATTTATATCTATATGTTGTGTTTCTGTACTATTAGTAAAGTGTAATAGTCACATTTATACATGTGTCATAATCAAAAATGTGGACTTACAACAGCTGTAGAGTGAAGTGCTATAGACGCATCTGAACTTCTGTTCATATCCACTGTTAACACACAAGACAGTATTTATTCTGACAGAAACATACAATACAATAATAAACTGCAGTGGATTTTTGTTGTGATGATTGACATAATGAGAAGTGCTGACCTGACCCTGAACGGCATCATCACTGACCTCCTGCTCTGAAGAATAACTGTCATCGTCGTCTTCAGAATAGTTGTCCACGTCTGGAGAACGGTCTTAAACACAAAGAGACATGAAATGATGTCATCATTATAATAGATGGACATTTTTTGAAATACAATTCAGCTCTATGAAAATCCCATATCAACCATAGTAACATTTAAAAGTGGAGTTTACTTCTTTCTCCAACAAACAAATCAAAATAATTGATTATTAAGTAAAATTTCACTAAAGTTATGGCTGAGGTCGGCTGAAGCGCTATGATTTTTATTAACGGATTTGGAGAAAAACGTGTTTAAAGTTAAGTGATGAAAATAAAAGCACAACAGTCCAGTATCACAAGTTAAAGTCACTTTATAGTGGTAAGAGATTTACTCTTATAATAATTTAATATAAATGACATTTCGTAATGTTGAAGTCTATAAAAATACTGAACAAAACCGTTTGAACAAAAGGAAAGTAAGGTAAATGGTTCAGGACACACTTAAAGAACAAGAGATCTGTCATCATCACTACACAAGGAAACTAACAAACATTCTGTCAATGTCACAGAATTTTGGGTTAATGTGACCTCTGGTACACACACGTGCAGGAATATCAGGACCACAGCCAATCAGAGGGGGTCCGCCCTTCACTATCTCTGATTGGTTTAGACTCTCTGATTGGTTTTGCTGCATGTCCGCCCAAATAATATTAGATAAAATATTAAAATAATTAAAAATGTTATATCCTTTACGTTGTCACGACGTGACCAAGACCGGCAGATTACGTCACAAGATTACGTCGCCACGACATAAATTTGATCAAAATGTTACGTTGACGTTACGTAACAGTCACTTATTTTGTCTAGCTGGGCATCGTTTATAATTTACATAAATATTTTTACAGTTATTATGTGAAATAAGTTTAAATCAAGAATGAATTCACAACATTTCAAACATGCGCAATTTAACGTTTCTAGCACACATATATCAAACGTGCTAATCGCCAATTTGATTTTACAATGGAGTCTATGCACAGAGCTAGCAAAGCTAGCGTCACATGGTGGATACCCCACAGCACATATTAGCACATCTCACTATACTGTATTGAGATATAATTCTCTGAAACCTCCAAACATCACTTTATACATTTTAAAACTCAAACAAAGCATTTTCGAACCGCATTTTACATCATACATTGAATTTAAATCGGTTTCTGTTCAATACCCGTTAAATAGTCAATTTCAACATTAGATTTTAATAAACACAATTATTATAAAAACAGTGATACTCACCGAGGAGAAATTTACATTAAAGAACAAAGAAATAAATGTTCCTCTGAGGTAAAGATTCAGTCTCTCATCATCTCGTCTCCTAACGCGGTTTATAAAGTTTAACTTTCTCACAGTCTTCATTAAAAGCAGTTTTATTTCTCGAGTTTTCCACTTGTTTCGTGAATCTATTGTTAGATGATTTAAACTGCGGTGCTCATATATTCTACCTGTTCCGCTACCACTCGTACTTTATCAAGAGGGGCGGGGCTTATGCTCTCGTCTGCCCAATTAGAGAGACTGTTGCTGCGTCATAATTCGCCTTGTTATATTACGTACTAAAAGTATGAACTGTTTTTGTATACTTTTGAGTTGGTAGCAAAAAAGTGTGTAGACGAGGACGTCACATAAGAGAAACGATCGTTGTTGCCTAGCTTCGCACATTCACCATAAACAAAGCATGTGACGTTTAATTTATTCCTATTGTTTTATTGACGCTTTCCGTTCCACCTTAAAAAACGCGAAGCATCCGCTTTTCCGGTTTCTTATTCACGCTTAGTTTAGGGAATAACTCGCGTTTATCTTCTTTACGTTTTGGAGTCTGTGAAAAAACTGTTTTTTCTTAGCGCGCGCGCGTCTTGTGTGTGTGTGTGTGTGTGCGTGTGCGTGCGTGCGTGCGTGGTGAGCAGTGTTTACTATACTGTGTGTCAAAAGTTTGATTGATTTATGGTCACCTGTCAAAGTTTATGTCAACCAGTCACTCAAGCAGAGACTTTTATGATCTGTGAACCCTGATGACAGTTATATTTTATGACTGTTGTTGTGGTCTCTTCTGACCCCAACTCTTCCTTCAGTGGGTCTAAATACCTTCACCCCCTCATCACTACCTAATAAAAAAAGATGTGTTTTCATCTTGTTTGCTTTTACTGTATGCTATTTGTGAAAGCTGTTTTAAAATAGAGTGAGATAATATAGATGTTGTATGTGGAGTTTTCTTCTAAGAGTGTTGTTTCCTTGCTTTATGGCTTTTATCATGCAAATGAGTGAATTGAGACTTGAGGTTTGGAATCTTATCAATGTGTGACTTGTCCCCCTACTATCCCAAGCAAGTCTTTTGACCAGTCAATCAAATAAGATGATTTTTATGATCTGTCAGTCTTGTTTGACAGTTTATATTTTAAGACTTTTGTTGTAGGCCAGGGGTGTCCAAAGTCAGTCCTGTAGGAACTGTGTCCTGCAAAGTTTAGCTTCAACCCTAATCAAACACACCTGAACAGCTAATCAAGGTTTCACAAAGCAGACTAGAAACTTCCAAACAGGTGTTGAGCCCAGTTGGAGCTAAACTCTTCAGGACATTGTACACACCTGTTGCAGGCCTATCCCTGCAAGGAGTTTTGTTATCCTGCTCACATGACACCCTGCTGTTCTCACATCACAGAGGCCTGTTGCACAAAAGTAGAATTAAGACATCCGGGATAAATGACTCAGCTGAGCTCAATGAAGTCAAAACATGTGCGTCCAGGCTTAAATGGTTGCACAAAGACCAAGCCAGGATGAGCAGACACGGATTCATTAAGCCAGGTGAAACCAATCCTGGATAGGTGCGCGCTCACGGCTCACTCAGATAGACCCCGCCACAGATCACAGATTAACTGATTTACCATGGCAACTAGATCCGCATACTTTTCCCCGTCGGAAGCACAAATCCTCATGGAGGCATACGAGGAGGTAAAAGATATAATTAAGAAGAAAGGCAACACCGCCACAGTGATAAAGCAAAGAGAAAAAGCGTGGCAAAGTATTGCAGACCGCCTGAATGCGTAAGTAGTGCACAATTACACACTCACCGCTCCGCTGAAACATCACAATTACAATTCAAATATTTAATTCACATCTCCAAAAACACAGTTGTACTGTAATTATGAAACGGTTAAATTTTTAATTGAAATGCACTGCAGATATGAGTGAAATTGTGTAAAGTAACTCCATCACACTGTATAAAGCTATGATAATTTATTATTAAAGCCTTACATTATTATTTAACGTTACTACGCTCAATACGGTTTAATCTTAGCCGTTGTACTCCGCTTCTTATGTTGTCCACCATTTTTTTTTGTGTTTCTCCTGCTTTTATTAATGTAAAGCTGCTTTGACAGAATGAAAAAATTGTGAAAAGTGCTATATAAATACAATTTAATAAATAGATGAGCTATAATAATAATCACTTTAATTTATATAGCGCCTTTCAAAGGACCCAAGGTCGGTTGCTCACTGCACTGCAAAAATGTCTTTCTTACTTTGTATTTTTGTCTTGTTCTCAGTAAAAAGAAAATATCTAAAAAAAATCTTAAATGTTTTCTTGAGCAAAAATTACCTAGGAAAATAAGCAAAAAAATCTGCCAGTGAAACAAGAGAACTTTCCTAAAATTTAGTGTTAATGGAAAAAGTAAACTTATTTCAAGAGAATTTTTCTTATTATATTGACAGATTTTTTTATTTTTTTGCTTGTTTTAAGCACACATTTACTTCAAGTTTATATTTGTAACTCCATGTAGTCAACTGGGACTACACGGAGATGGTGAAACGTTACCCCCACAGACCGTCCAGGCTGGCTCTTCTGGAAGAGCTGCGCCAAAGAAACTTTTTTGTAGCTAATGCTTCTAACCACGCAGACCTGGAGTCTGAAGAGCCGTCCATCAGCACAGCTGCCGTTCTTACAGCCAGTAAACCTTCTGGAGCATCCGGTTGCAGCTCTGAAGCGGCTGGTGGCATCTTGGTGGCGGAGGACAGCAGCTCCGAAGGCAGCACCACTGATCCAAGCGACCGAACATGGCAAAAGTAAGTTCTTAACCTCACACACATCAGTGCAGAAACTGTGAACAAACTGTAAGGTTGTTTTGAGCTCATTTTCTTCTGTCTGTATTTTTTTCAGAGATCAATCGCAGTACAGCACAAGTGTCAGGGTCAAGATGACGCAAATGGGGCTCTGCGAAAAGTTCCCTTCAGAAGAGGCCATGCTGACCTACTTTAAGGGCTACTTAATCCACACCCTGCAGGTCCCAAACTGCCAGCAGGAGGTAAGATATATCCCATTTGCGTTTCTTTTTAGTATGTTCCGTATTGCTCTTTGTAACTGGAAATGTTTTCATATATAGTAGCACAGCACATGTAGAGCAGCTATTTCGTTCCATAAAAGAAGGTAACTCAGATAAAAACCCAGCTTTAGGGGTGTCTGTGTGTGGCTTTTCGTCTCACTGCATCATCTCACACTTCTCTTTTTCTTTCATCACAGGTAGACAACGTATCCAGGATGCTGAGGTTCATCCAGCCGAGTGAGGATGAAGTTAGCTTGGACTTCCTGCTTAAGTCCACTGAGACCAAGGATTACCTCACCCAACTCCGGCGCGCTAAAATGGGCCCATCAACCATTCTAAACTATCTCAAGAACATGATCCGGTTTGTTCAGTATTTGAAGACCCATCTGAACTTGGCTGCAGCAGATCCTGACTTCTACAGGAAGTGCCAAGCCTACCTCGACCTCCTCGCTTCTATCAGAAAACCAGTGGCCAAGTCTAACAGCAAGGTCACTTGTAAAACAAGGTCAGTTGCTAATCTGCTTTCCATTTGTTTTTCTTTATTGACTTCCTCCATGTTGATAGTAATTCTCCACCGCATTGTTGTCTTATATGTCATTCTAGGTATGAACCGTTCCAAGAGGGTGAGAAGAGCCTTCAGGAGTGCCAGGCAGGCCTCCGGAAGGCCAAGATAGACATGCTGTCCATTTATGGGAGGCTGCTCGAAGGTGACCACTACCGGATGAAAACCCTGGACACTGTTGTGGCCACTTCAAACCTGCTCAGCTCCCTGACACGTTATGTGATTATCTGAAACAGTTATAATCATAATGTCTCTCAACACTCATCCATCAGTTTGTCAGTGTGGGTAACCTTGAAACCTTTTCAATGTTGCAGCTCCTCTTCTGACGACTCTGGCGAAGAGGGTGCCCGGGCAGAGAAGAGAAGGCGAGTGGAAGAGGTGGGCAGCCCAACCCCGGACATTGACGTTTTCCTACAGGCCTTCCCTGTAGAAATCAATGACCACCCACCCAACAAGACCCAGAGAGAAAAAGCTGGGTTCCCCACCAACAGAGTATTCTATGTGGAGAGCTCTGCAGTACGGCAAGCGGGAGCAACATATTTTGTGTAAGTGTAGATACTTTCTTAGCCAATGATTAGATTTGCTCCAACAGAAACATTTAGATCTCGTGTGTGAACCTGAATTTTAATTTAAATGTTCTCTTTTTGACAGTAAAATGCTCAAGATGTGCCCCAACTGCAGCGAAGGTGGCTAAAGTCATAGAGGCAGAGGGGTGGACGGCCAATTGTCCTTGTCCGGAGCACATCGTCGCAAAGTGGAGGCCGCTAAGCAGAGCACAGGCGGAGAGTGACCCGGCCATCATCAGGGGTGTGACCAGGCAGAAATGACCGGGTCTGGCTGTGAAGGACTTTGGGGAGCAGAAAGGTATGTACAAATGTCTTATGAGTACAGTAAAATCCATATAATAAAAAAAGAATATAATAACATCATGAACAGCACATTAATGACTCCCTCTTTTTGACCACAGGAGTTGTTGCAATCAAGGCCTTTGGGAAGGGCTCCATCCTGTGTGATTTCCACGGAAAGGTGATCACAGGCGCTGAGGGCAGGGAGATGATTTCAGGTTATCAAAAGCCCTTGTTGAGTTAAAACTGAAAAAATTGATAAAAAAAATTCGCCCAGCGGTCGTTTCGCCCGTCCAACGCAGTCAAGTACCGAAATATTGGCCATATTCGGCGTTGGATTCATATTGGCTCGGTTGGACGGCGTTTGTCGGCGACGCCAGGCATTGGACATTTGCAGTGTGCGTTCGGCCGGCCCTTAGTCACGACCTCCCAAACGCCATCGGGCGTGCGGTTCCCATTTTGCCGTTTTGAAATATGCATCAGATGTGAAGCATAACGAGGGTTGACCCGAGAAATATGATTCCATATAGAAAAATATAGCTCATATGAATCGTTATGACAAAACATACTTCAATCTGCAAAAATCAACTTCGGGTGTTAATCCCGGGTACAGCTGTTGAAGTTGCACTTGCACACAGTTGAAGATTTGTCCTCTGTATTAACCCTAACTATGTAGGAGCAGGTAGTCATGTCAGCCTGGGGACCAACTCCAATTGTACCTTGTGGGTCAAGATCAATGACAGGAGTATCTGATATGTGATATATCTATAGTCTGTCATTTGTTTTAGAGTAATATAATATAATAATTATCTTCGTGCTTTAACAATAATCAAAAGGGTCAACCGTTGGTCTCCCACCTTATGCGCTATAATCAGCACAAATGATCTGACCCTAAACGTTAAATCCAATCCACCATCCCCCCCTCTTACGCTGTAGAGAGACATTAGACTAAACTGTGATAGTTTATGACATATATGGATATTCTTCCTTTAATACAAGGACTCTTCAAAAATAGTGAATCCATTGGTTAATTTGTTGACTGGTTAGGGAAGGAAGAGAAATGATTTTGAGTAAAGTTAAGAAATATGAACTAGGTAGAGTACATTACTGCTGTAACTGTTGAAGTGTTGGATGATGAGGCAGACCCATCCCACCTTCTGCTTTAGTTCCCTGCAAATATATCTTAATTCTCAAAGTTTCTTCCAAATTCCAAGTTTTCTTCCAAATTCCAAATTCCAAATGAACGGAGTGACCATTTTATCCAAACTTAAAAAAGGACTTGACTGGAACAAGGATTTTTGGAACAATTCAAAATTGCAACTCTCATTACTACCCCACTGCTCAGGTGTTTTGTGACACCACAGAAATAACCAAATTTCCAAAGTTTACTTTCTAAAGTTGTGAGTGTTCTGAGACTTCTTGAGAAATTCTGGTTGAATGATGTGACCTCAGAAGAACCAGACATGTGCTATGAGGTGTCCTTATAAAGCTTCAATCTAATAGTGTTTGTATGAGACACAGCTTCTCTCCAATGTCCAGTTTAATGAGTAGATTGATGTGTGATGTCATCAGTTGTTCCTTCACCAATGAGAACACATAAGATCTGATTATGATGATGAGCAGCAGCTGTACACAATCAAAAGCTCTTGTACTTCAGCACTTAAATAAACTGACTCAAAACTTATATTCCTCTTCTAGTCATTATATAATCATATATAATATAATCTTGATGTTGTTGATATTTAATGAATGAATGAATAATTACCTTGAACTTAAAACTTTGTTTCTCAATTGCATGGGTTTCACGGACTGGATCATATATGTGACTATGGACAATAAAACTAGTCTTATGGGTCCAATTTTTTGAAATTGAGATTTTTACATATTCTGAAAGAAAAATAAATTTGATTTCTATGTTGATTTCTAAAGTTTTTATATATTTAAAGTAGGAAATTTAAAAAATATCTTCACGGAAGATGATCTTTACTTAAGATCCAAATGATTTTGCCATAAAGGGATGGATCTCCGGTCCAGAAGCCTTAGATTGACGACCCTCGGTCGGAAAGGTGTCCACCCGGCCTCCACGACGACGGCGGCCTCGAGTCTCTGAGACCCGGCCTCCCGGAGACATAGCTCCCGGTAGCCGGAGCGCTCCGAGGCCCTCCTTGAGACCCTACCGCCGAGTTAGTCAGGTTCTTTAGGGAGTCCAGGAGTTCCCCCTCACCTATAGGATCCAGTGGCGACCAGTGTTTAGCTCCTTTGGCATTCCCCCTGATTTTAGCCGGGGGCCCTTCTTCAGCGATAATTCTAGCCCTGAACTCCGATAGGCCTGGTAGCGCTCGCGATGGAGACTGCGAGGCCTCCCTCCAGCTCCTGTCTAGAACCGCTGTCGCAGTGTCTTTTTGGTTGGTGTTAAGCAGCTTTTGAATCGAGTCATATTGCCTGAGTCGCAGTTGCTTGGGATTCATTTTGGAGGGTTCTTTCACCAGTCAAACTACCTTCCCTCGCTATGTCTCAGGAAAGAGCAGTGATAACTGTTCCTCCACTACCTTGGCCACTTCCTCCACACTGATCCTATTCTCCTTTAGGCCTTGTGTGATCGCTCTTAGGCCTTCGGATAGAGCTGGCGGTTCACAGAGATGCCATTAGGATGGTGTCCGTCATCCTCTCTTTCCAGTCAGTGTATTGGTCTAGATCAATGCCAGTGGGGGGACTAGGAGGTGCAAGCATGGGTGGTGACTGGGTGGGGGGAGTTGAACGTGTTGACGGTGACCAGTTTATGGCAGTAAGATGCTTCTTAATGGCATCTGCGGTGCGGGAAGGTTAATCTCACCAGGGAAGCTAAATCTTTCTTTGTCAGCCCATCCTTCCAGATGGAGTTGGCGGTTGTTCTAAGTAGTTCCTCCTCTTTACGGGCCCATCTCATCCCGGCAGTGCCTTTGATGGAAGTTGATGGCTCGTGCGCTGTCTCTGTTCTTGGGGAGTCTGTCGGCCTGGTGGGTTCTTCGGGTTGACGAGGGGAGTCTTCTGGGGTCAGAGTAGGTTGGTCAGGAGCGTCCGGTTGCCATCTAAGGATAAGAAGTCTCCTTTTGATGGCTTCCCCTGATCTTGATGGAAAGAGGCCCTGCAGGCTGTCGTAGAGGAGTTTCTTGGGCATCTTGTCCTGCCAGGTCTGATTGGCCAATCGTACCAACATATTGTCATCAGGCTCACTCCATAACTTCCTTCTGCTGGCTCTCTGCCTTAGCCTTTCGTCGTTCTCCTGGGCATCCCCAGGCTCCTTTCCATTGGAAAGGTTCTATCACAATCTAGACACCTTATCAATTGGGGTGATCCATGAGAAGCAGCTCCAAGATCATAGTCATCTTTGTTCCTTTGTTGCTCGGGGTCTTTTCTTACTTTCTTTTTAGTAACCAGCTCGACCCCTCCCGGCTTTGGAAGGGCAATCATGCCCTCCCTCCCCAGTGGTCGCCACGAGGAGGCGCCTGGACCATGTAACTAAGAGAGTCATAGTTACTCCCGCTGTTTACCCGCGCTTCCTTGAATTTCTTCACTGTGAGATTCAGAGAACTGGGCAGAAATCACATCGCGTCATCCCCTGGACGAGGGACCCGACGAGGGCCGTAGCCGGGGCGGTCCGCGGGAAGGGCCCGTCCCGCGTCTGGGGTCGCCGCCGCACACCTAGCACCGCCCGCCTACCCCGCGGGCGCGGACACCCCCCTCTACGCCTGCGAGGGGGCGACCGAGCGGGCGGGCGAGGGGTCCGCGGCCCACAGGGATCGACGGGAGCGCCCGGGGCAACCGCTCCGCCAGCATATTATATGCTACTGATAAAAAGGTTTTTAAAATAACATTCAATTAAGCAAACTGTTTCACTGATCCATTACAGCCACAAAAATGTGACATTTCATTGAATATGGGTTTGCTGTATTTTCCATGCCAAATGATGAGTGATCGTTGTTCGCAATTGACCTTTGTTTGTGTCTGCATATGAAACAAAACATTACAGATACAGTGTTTGTCTATTTGTGTTGCAGCTTTGTACAACGGTATGTACAAGGAGGTTGGACGAAGGATTTCAGTCTGCCTCATTAATGGTGGTGTAGAACCAGACTTCTTCTCTGAAAGACTGTTCTCTCAAGTCTGTAATCTCCTGTATCAGATATTGAGGAAATAAATTTAAATATGATAAATTATATTTTATGAAAGTCTAATGTTTCATTTGATTACACTGATGCTTTGGCACAATGGCATATCCTCTGCTACTACTTAAAAATATTCTGTTTAGTCAACCATTAAAGTAATGCTTGGTCTGTTGTTGTAATTTGCTGTAAAATTAGATACCATCTTCAGCACAGTAATACATTTTAGTCCTAAAATGGAGATGGTGGTCTAGTGGGTTAAACCACTGAACTGGTAAATCAAAGGTCGCTGGTTCGATCCCAGCAGCCACCACCAGTGTGTCCTTGAGCAAGAAACTTTACTCCATGTTGCTCCAGGGGGATTGTCACTGCAATAAGTGCACTGTAAGTCGCTTTGGATAAAAGCGTCTGCTAAATGTAAATGTAAATGTAAGATGGCGTAACTCTGATGTGTATATTATGATTAAAGCAGTAGTTCGCCCAAACATTGGCCCATATTTTTTATTTCCATATTAGGAATAAAATTTTATTATGTTCAAAGGCATTGGAGACCAATACGGTAAATGTGAAGTGAAGCATGACTAAACTGGTAAACAAGTCTTATCACTTCCATTTCTTATCTGATATCACCGATACCTATGATTTTTGAAGCATCTAGCCATGTACAACTACTCATTATGTGTTGATTTATAATCTATTTTAATATTATAATATGATATATGCACGTGTATTGGAAAATGATCATGTATATCTTTAGTAGCGATTTTACAGGCATTTTGAGTAAAAGAGCTCTTTATGTAACAGACCCGATACTAAAGATTTGATGAGACTTGTTTACTGGTTTGGTCACATGACATTTAGCATATACCCTAGGGGTGAACTACTCTTTAAAGCTCGACTCAGAATATTTTAATGTTTCTTAACTTACCGAGGCACTATGTTTCATGATTTGATTCTCTTTTAAATTGTTTGTTAAATTGGATCCTGTCAGCACAGAATGCCATCATTGGAGCCTCTGAGGAGCTGTATATGCTGGGGTCCCTACGGCATATACAGACCTTAGAAGATAGAGATGATATGCTAGTAGCAGCAACCAAATTCTTGCTGGAGAGCAGGTTGAGGGATTACGTGGAACAGTAAGTTGCAGAATGTAGTCTACCAAAGTTTTTACTTTAAAATGTTTTTACTTGAGTGTGTTATAAAAAATTCTCAACAGTAACACATTTGTTGCCTACTTCTGGCTCTTTTGTCTCTTAGGGAAAGGGAAGTGTGTCCATAAACTTTAGAGACCCCTTTAACTAAAATACTGTTTATATCCTTTTTTCCAGATTTAAAGAAGGCTTGCAGTATTTGGAGCTTCTTCAACATTTGCAAAAGTTCCCCCTCTTTTTAAAAGGGTACTAATGTTTGAGGATAAACCACTTACCGCAAGAGATCTGGGTGACCTCTTTATTCCTCAGCTGTCTCCAGTAGGCACCAATAGACGAGCCCTGGAGAGCAGGATGGTCTGTTACTGGTGGGATGTAGAAGGTAAAATATTATACAATCAGTTCTGATGTATATAGGTTATTAGGTTTCAGTTGTGAAATCCAAGTATGCATGTGCCCTAAAACAATACACTTGTTAAAAACTCGTTTTATTTACAGTATGTAATCTTGAGCAGTCACAAACAAAATTTCCCCGAAAACAATAGCTGAAGTGTTCTAAAAATATTCTGTTGATTTGTACAAATAATGCAAAATTTAATGAATGGAGGCTTAAAACAAAATGTTAAAAATACACACCGGTACACTGGTGCACTGACTCTTATTGTTTGTATTTCACTTACAATTTCACAACATTGAGTTAAAAACATTAAACTGGGTTTTAACTTAGTATAGGGTGAGCTAGTTTTAATGATAACTTGAAATGTTAACTTTGTCACATCATTGGTGGAAGCTGGGCTGTATGTGAACATTTTATTTTTGTTTTGAACCCATTAAACCTTTTTTTTACACAAAAACCTGAAGTAAACAACATATTTGGACTATTGTTTAGGCTTGACAGGTCCTGGTGTCAAAACAGGTTTGTTTATTTCATTGAGCATAGATATGTGATTTTTAAAATACATTCTGGTGAATGGACTTGTTTGTTTGCTTTATTGACATTACTTAATCTTTTGAAGGTCAACAATACTGTTTTTGTGTTCATTTTTCCACAGAGTAGCTGCATCACCTCTTACCCTAAACCAGGTTTTGGCATTTGCTTCAGGGTCCACTGCCATTCCTAGACTGGGTTTCTCAGTGATGCTACATTGGAGTTTCTGCCTCAGCAGGAGAACGAGCCTCTTAAAAATTTTCCAGTACACAGAAACAGTAACAACAGTTCACAGAGACCATAACACAATAGAATACAGTACACAGATGATTTATATAAGGGCCTATGGGTATAAAAATAAGAAATACAATATAATAAACATAAGATAAAGATATAGAGAATAAAGCTAGGTGTGTATGTGAATATGTACAAGTAAAAACTAAGGATCGACTATTGTAATACAAGGTATGTGCTATCTGCACTTGCTAATTGCACTTCTGGTTAGACCTAAACTACATTTCGTTACACTGTACTTGTATATGTGTAATGACAATAAAGTTGAATCTAATCTAATCTAATCTAATCTAATCTAAATAGCAGAATTAAATATAATTTACATAAAAAGTTGAATAAAAATAGATAGTGTATTATCCGCATGATAAAATTAATATTGCACTCCAGTATTATTTCACAGAGTTATTAATTGCACGGTGGGTATTAAACATTGAACTGTTCAAGAGGTAGATGGCCTGAGGGAAGAAGCAGTTTTGTGTCTGGTTGTTTTGGTGCTCTGTGCTCTATAGCGCCGACCAGACGACAGCATTGTGAAGAGATGATGGCTCGGATGTGAGAATTCCTGGGTAATTTTCCACACTCTGGATGTATAGAGTTCTTGGAGGGTGGGCAGGGGAGCACCAGTGATCTTCTCAGCAGTCAGAACCGTCCACAGTAGTCTTCTGATGTCGGACTTTGTGGCTGAGCCAATCCAGACAGTGATGGATGTGCAGAAGACAGACTCTATGACTGCAGAATAAAACTGTTTTAACAGAGTTTGTGGTAGTTTGAACTTCTTCAGCTGATGTAAGAAGTACATCCCCTGCTGGGCTTTTTTAGCAACGGAGCCGATGTGATTGTCCCACTGTAGGTCCTGAGAGATGGTGGTGCCCCGGAGCCTGAATGACACCACTGCTGCCACAGTGCTGTTCATGATGCAAGAAGCTGGAAGTTCCCTTTCTGTCGGTCTCTCGACGTTGTGTCGAGAACGACAGATGGGGTTCGCCCTTGAGAACCAATCAACTCTGATTACTATAGAAAAGGCCAATGAAATTTGGCGAATGCAATTTGCATGCCGGGCTCCAACCCCGGAAATCCGGTATAAAAGGAAGCCGGCGTGCAGCATTCACTTACCTTTTGTTCTTCAGAGCCTTCGCTCATGACTACGAACAGAACGAATTCTATGAATTCTTATTCTTCTACATCGCTGGATCTACGACGTGTAGCAGCAGATCGTCCCTACCTGCAGCGACTTTCCTCTGGGCGTCTCGGCGGTTCCGGAGTTGTTAGATATTTTTTTTTTCAAAAAGTCCTTTTCAGGACTAACTGACCATTCTCCAGCACGGCATGTCCCGCTGTTCTCTTGGGTGCGGCACCCATCAAGGAGGGGGATGGACACGATCGCTGCGTTAGGCGTCTGGGCGTCCAGCACGCTGAAGCAGCGTTCGTTGACACATCTGCCCGCACTGCGGGCGGATTGTCATTCAGAAGTTGCGGTCACGGGTGGCTGTCTTCCTACGGGAACCAGCCACCATTTCGTCTGCTACCCGGGCTGTGACATCTGTGGCTACGGCCCTGATGACCACCCACGTTAGCAGCGTTAGTGATATGGGGACTCTGCGAACGTAAACCCGCCAGCTAAGTGCTCACGGGCCGATCGCACCCCGATTCGCTCCTCTGAACGTTCCCCAACCGGCGGTGGCATCCCGCCCGGATTCGGATAGATGAGATGTTGGTCGCAGCATCGGAGGGAGACTAGCATCTGACTCTGACGAATCCGAGCTCCACCCCCAGCGGTCGAGTTAGGAGGAAGCAGAGGTGATGTCATTCATGCTAACCCGGGGATACGTGGTTCCTGAGGTCGGAGCGCAGTGCAAACCGCGCCCACCCCGGGTACCATTTTTTTCCCGGAGGTGCATGAGGAGCTGTGTAACACTTGGAGTGCTCCACTCACGGATCGCTCCGGTGAAAACCAGCTCCGCCTCCCTTACTTCCCTCGCTGGTGGGGCAGCCAAGGATTGCGTCGAGATCCCCCGGGTGGAACGTCCGCCCACGGTGCACCTGTGCCGCGGATGGCGACCACCTGGGGGGAATCGGCCACCCCTACGGTCCAAAGCACGTAAGACTTAGGCATCACTGATGTCGGAAGCTTGCGATGCTGCGGGCCAGGCTGCCTCCTCTCTACGCCATGGCCACCTGCAGGTCCGCCAGGCCAGGGCGTTGAGAGTGCTCCACGAGGGTAAGGCCGACCTGGGTATAATGCAGGATCTCCGTGCCACCGCTGGCAGCGCTCTACGGGCGACCAAGGCGGTGGCACGGGCCCTGGGTCGGACGATAGTGCTCCAGGAGAGACACCCCCGGTTATACCTTGTGCAGAAGAGTGACACCAAGGAAGTCCGCTTTCTTGATGCACCCATCTCGCAGGGTGGGTTGTTGGTAACACCGTTGAGGACTGTGCCCAGCAGTTTTTTGACGGTGAAGCAGACAGTGGCAATTAGCCACATTTTTTTCATGCCGCGACTCGGCCGCCCAGAGGCCTCCCTCGTATGACGTCTGCTTCCCTTCAACCCAGGACCCCTTCGACATCGGCTCCGGTTCCTGTGCCCCCACAGGCGGCACCCCGGTAGCAGAGGTTGAGGGGGAAACCTTCACCCCGTCAGCAACCTTCTCGCGAGAAGGGACACTGACGGGAAGACCCCAGGGTGGACAACATCGGGCCCGAACCTTCACAGCCACGGCTCTGATCGGTCGGTACGGGACGACTCCTGCCTCGTCACCAAAGCCGGGCCCTTGTCAGGGCCTGGCGCCGACTTACTCAGAGTTTTTCTGTTCTCCCCGGGGTTTACTTACAGCCGATCGCACACTCCACTGGACTGTGCTCGGCGAACCAACCTCACACCCTGGCGAGGTGTGAGGTCATACACACGACAGCTGTCACCACTCTCAAACCGACAGTGCGTGCCGTTGTCCCGTCAGGCAGGTAAAAAGGGCGGAGCCAACCTTCCCTCCGGGGACCCCCTACGACAGGTGGTTAGCTCCGCCAGCCGACGAACCACCCCCTGTGGGAATGATGAAGCAGATCGTCCCCTTGGTCACCCTGTCACAGTCCCTGGGATTTCAAGAGCTGCCCCCACTGTCTCGCTGGCCTTGCAGGCGGTCCGTCTTGGTTACTCGATCCAGTTCGCCAGAGACTCTCCCAAGTTTCAGGGCATCATCTCTCCCTCTGTCAGAGGCAGGGACGCCTCCGTACTTCGGGTAGAGGTCACCACCCTTCTGGCGAAACAGGCATAGAGCTCGTCCCTCAAAACCAAGATGTTCAGTGGGTCACCACCCGCACTTCATCATTTCCAAGAAAGACGGCGGGTTGCCATCGGTCTGCGTACCCTGAACAAGCACCTTCACAAGCTGCTGTTCAGATGCTCACGCAGAGGCACATCCTGACATCTAGCAGGTGTCAGGATTGGTTCGTGGCTATCGACCTGAAGGACGCTTACTTTCATGTCTCAATCTCCTTGACACCGGCCGTCCCCACGGTTCGCGTTCGAGGGGTGTGCATATCAGTATAGAGTCCTCCCTTTCGGTCTGTCCCTGTCTCCACACGTCTTCACGTAGATTGTAGAAACCGCCCTTTCTCCCCTTCGTGAAAAAGGTGCGCGGGTACTAAACTATCTCGACGACTGGCTTATCCTGGCACACTCGTGAGATCTGTTATGTACACAGAGGGACCTGGTGCTCCGGCATCTAGATCGATTGGGATTTCAGGTCAACCGAGGAAAAGAGCAAACTCTCCCCAGTGCAGAGCATCCTCTTCCTCGGTATGGAACTAAACTCTGTCACCATGACGGCGCAGCTGTCCGCAGCACACGCCCAGTCAGTGTTGAACTGCCTGGAACACTTCAGGCAGTCGGCGGTCCCCCTGAAACAATTTCAGAGGCTCCTGGGACACATGGCGTCCTCCGCGGGGATAATACCCCTCGGATTGATGCACATGAAACTGCTTCAACACTGGCTACAGAGTCGAGTTCCGAGGATAGCATGGCACACCGGCAGCAGACGCATGGTGTTGACGCTCTGCTGCCGACGCACCCTAACCACATGGTCTTCCATGACCATCCTCCGGGCGGGGGTTCCCCTCGGGCAGGTTACGAGGTTACAGGTGACGACGGACGCCTCGCTGCAGGGGTAGGGTGCAGTGTGCAACGGGCACGCAGTAGCGGGGCGCTGGACGGGCCCCCGTCTGCGCTGGCATACAATTGCCTAGAGTTGTGGGCTGTGCTGCTTGCACTGATAAGGCTCCAGCCTCTAGTACAGGTACAGCACGTGTTGGTCCTCCGGGACAGCATGACAGCCATAGCGTACATTGCCAGGGTGGCGTACGCTCACGGCAGCTAACACAACTTGCCCGACGCCTCCTCCTGTAGAGTTAGCAGGTGATCCGCTCCCTGCGGGCCACACACATCCCAGGCAAACTGAATCAGACAGCTGACGCGCTCTCTCGTCAGTAAATGCCTTGCGGAGAGCCTGAATTGTCTAAAATATCCAGCATGAGTCATAACGTTGACGATTTTGACACTACTATTGAACATTTTAACTCTACTTTCTCGGAAATATTAGACACAGTTGCTCCTCTGCGTTTAAAGAAAATTAAAAATAGCAGCCCAACACCGTGGTATAATGAACACACTCAGACTCTAAAAAAAGCATCCCGTAAAATGGAGCGCAACTTTAAGAAAACGAATTTAGAGGTATTTCGTATAGCATGGAAGGATAGTACTCGAAATTACAGGAATGCAATAAAAACGTCTAGATCCGCCTACTTTTCAACACTAATAGAGGAAAACCATCACAACCCTAGGTACTTATTTAACACCGTGGCTAAATTAACAAAAAATAAGTCGTCATCGACGTCAGATTCTGATTATCAGCATAACAGTGATGAATTTATGAACTACTTCACAAGTAAAATCCAAGATATAAGAGAAAAAATTATAACAATGCAACCTGTAGTGAAATCCGCTGAACAAACTAACTACAGCACCCCTAAGGAGAAATTGCAATTATTTTCTACAGTAGATCACGATGAACTGTCTAAAATCATTAAATCATCTAAATCATCAACATGCATGCTAGACCCTATACCTACAAAACTACTGAAAGAAATGCTCCCCGAAATTATAGATCCTCTTCTTAGTATTATTAACTCATCTCTGACATTAGGACATGTGCCTAAAGCATTTAAGGTGGCTGTTATAAGGCCTCTTTTAAAAAAAACCAAACTCGACCCCAAAGAACTAGGGAATTACAGGCCTATATCGAATTTACCTTTTATATCTAAAGTTCTGGAAAAAGTAGTTTCAACTCAATTATGCTCCTTCCTCCAAAGGAATGACATTAATGATGAATTCCAGTCTGGATTTCGAGCATGTCACAGTACAGAGACTGCTTTGATCAGAGTTACAAATGATCTGCTTTTAGCGTCTGACCGTGGCTGTATTTCGTTATTGGTGCTGCTAGACCTCAGTGCTGCATTTGACACCATTGACCACAGCATACTTCTACATAGACTCGAAAATTACGTCGGCATTAACGGAATAGCATTGAAATGGTTTAAGTCTTATTTATCCGACCGTTTTCAATTTGTAGCAATAAACAATGAGGTGTCCCGCAAATCACAAGTCCAGTACGGTGTACCACAGGGCTCAGTCTTGGGACCCCTGCTCTTCGCATTATACATGCTACCTCTAGGAGATATAATAAAGCGACACGGAATTAGCTTTCACTGTTATGCTGATGATACTCAACTTTATATTTCCTCGATGCCTCATGAAACCCAGCAGTTTCATCGAATAAAGGATTGCATAGTTGACTTAAAAATGTGGATGAGTAACAATTTTTTACTACTAAACTCGGACAAAACAGAAGTGTTACTTACTGGACCGAAAACTGCTATGCGTAACAACCAAGAATACTGCTTAACGATTGACGGTTGCTCCATAAAATCCTCGTCATCAGCTAAGAATCTTGGCGTTGTATTTGACAGTACTCTCTCATTTGAAAGCCATGTCGCAAACACCTGTAAAATTGCATTTTTCCATCTTAAGAATATATCTAAATTACGTCATATGCTGTCACTGTCAGATGCAGAGAAATTAATTCATGCATTCATGACATCAAGACTAGATTACTGTAATGCACTTCTAGGTGGTTGCCCTGCGGGCCTATTACAAAAACTGCAACTGGTTCAAAACGCGGCAGCTCGAGTTCTTACACGTACAAAAAAGTATGAGCATATAACCCCGGTTCTGTCAACCTTGCACTGGTTACCTATAAAGCATCGCATTAACTTTAAGATCTTGCTTATTACCTATAAAGCCCTACATGGTCTAGCGCCGCAGTATTTGAATGAACTTCTATTGTATTACAGACCACCACGTACATTACGCTCTAAGGGGTCCTGTCAGTTGGTAATACCTAGAATTTCAAAATCAAGTGCAGGTGGTAGATCCTTTTCTTATCTAGCGCCTAAACTTTGGAATATTCTTCCCTGCACGGTCCGGGAGGCAGACACACTCTGTCAGTTTAAATCTAGACTAAAGACTCATCTTTTTAATCTTGCATACACTACACCTCCATAATATTAATCCTCAGAGGATCTAGGCTGCATTATTTAGATCAACCGGAACCAGGAACACATCCAACAACAAATGATGTACTTGTTGCATCAAAGAGTGCAGAACAGTACTCTACTCTCAGCCAGTCTTGTCTCTTTGTTCCAAGGTTACCGCAGGATGCAGTTCATGCCCAGACCTGATGGCAGAGCTGAGAATGGGAAGCGGTGACCTGACAAGTGCTAAGAGGATAGAGCTGGATAAAGGACGCGACAACTTTGTTTTTTTTCTACAACATTTCAAATGCTATTAGATTGTTAATGATAATCTTTAATTTTTATATTTTTATTAAGCCTTGTTGTGCAAGCACTGATGAGCTTGTGCAGAGGCAGCAGCTTTTGCCAGAGGGGAACTGGAATCCCCTGGTTGGGCCTGGGTTCCCCTGAGGTTTTTTTTCTCGATGGGAGTTTTGGGTTCCTCACCACCGTTTGCATATTGTTTTGCACTATCTGCCTGGCCGGGGGGGCTGCTTTAGAATTCATACTTGTATTAAATGTGTCTCATGTACAGCTGCTTTGTAACAATGAAAATTGTAAAAAGCGCTATATAAATAAAGTTGAGTTGAGTTGAGAGTTGAGTGGCGACTCCACCCCCGGTCAAGCTCATTTGGGTGCTGTTCGGTCAGGCACAGATAGACCTCTTTGCCTCCCACGACACCACCCATTGTCTGCTTTGGTACTCCCTGACCGAGGCCCCCTCGGCACAGATACCCTGGCGCACAGCTGACCACGGGACGGGCGAAGCACACCTTCCCCCCCAGGAGCCTCCTTGCACAGACACTGTGCAAGGTCAGGGAAGAGGAGCACCAAGTGTTATTGGTTACACCGCACTAGTTTAACCACACTTGGCTGATGCTCTGGACAGCGACTCCCCCTGAACCATTCCCCTGAGAGAGGACCTGCTCTCTCAGGGGAAGGACACGTTCTGGCATCCCAGATCAGACCTCTGGAACACCCTCTGGAACACCCATGTCTGGTCTCTAGACGGGACGAGAAGATCCTTAGATGGCTACTCCCCCTATACGGCTGAGACCATCACCCAGGCTAGGGCCCCATCTACTAGGCGGTTACACGCCTCTAGACGGTGCCTCTTCTCGTCCTGGTGTCTTTCTCAACGAGAAAGACCCACTGAGGTGCTTGATCAGGATTGTGTTCCCCTTCTCACGAGACTGGAGACTAACATCTCCGTTCCACACTGAAAGTGTATGTAGTCGCTATTGCCACTCATCACGAATCAGTTGATGGAAAGTTTCTAGGGCAACACGACCTGATCACCAGGTTCCTAACGAGCGCGAGCGGGCGGAATCCGCCTCACCTCCACTCCATACCCTCTTGGGACCCTAGCGTGGGTCCAAGAGCCCCTCGGAGGCTCCGATCTTCCTCACCTGAGTAAGACGGCCCCCCTGTTGGCGCTTCCTTCAAGAGGGTAGAGGACCTACAAGCATTCTTTGTGTCCCCGGATTGCCTTTAATTCGGCCCTGGTAACTCTCACGCTATCCTGAGACCCAGTCCCGGATACGTGCCCAAAGTTCCCACTTCTCCCTTCGGGGTCCAAGTGGTGGACTTGCAGGCGCTCCCCATCGGGGAGGAAGACCCAACCCCATCCGTGTTGTGTCCTGGACCGCACGCAGAGCTTCAATAGCTCTGACCAGCTCCTTGTTTGTGTTGGAGGACAGCAGAAGGGGAAGGCTGTCTCCAAGCAGAGGCTGGGTCGTAGATGCCGTTACGACGTCATTCCGATCTCAGAATCTCCCATGATCTTTGACAGTGAGGGCTCACTCCACACGGAGTTTAGCCACCTCCTAGGCACTGGCAGAAGCGCCTCTCTAGCAGACATCTGTAGAGCTGCGGGTTGGGCTACGCCCAAACACCTTCGCAAAGGTTAACAGCCTTCGCGTAAACCCGGTGTCAGCCCACGTCCTACGTGGCGACATGTAGGACTTGCATCCGGGAGGGCGTATGCCTGCGAAAGCACCATCCCACCCTCCAGCAGGTTGGGACAGTGTGCTATATACCTTTTTCTTCTTACCCAATCACATGGCTAAGAAAATTGGTACCTCACCAGCCTTCCTTCTTACCCAGACTCTGGTTAAAAACAGGCATTCCATCCATCACTAAGCAAAGCACCCCCTGGGGATTGGTTGGGCAGAGCAACCTTTCCCTTAGGCTGGGATACCATATGACCTATCACAGATAGTTCTAACCGGCCTGGTGCTATCAGACGCAGTAACACCCCCACCGTGGGCTTTTCCGTCTGCTATACCCTCATGACTATGGTTCCCACACACGGTAACCCATGAGCTTCCCCAGGTGGACCTCCACCTCGTGGTTAACTACACAGTCCGCACATTCCATGCGTTCTCCTCCAAGGACGAGACCATACTTTTATCCACCATATTCTTCCCCACGGGTAGGAGGTGTCCTCTGTAGCGCTTCTCTGATTAAGAGTCGCGCTTACCCGGTGTAAACTGATCCGGACGGCCTCTCGCCTATAGAGAGCTAAGGCCCCGTCCGTGAAGGTTACCAGTCAGGGCTGTACCCATCTTTCTCCAGGAAAGCTCTGGAACCCCCCGACCACCACACTGGAAGGTTACAGTTTCATTTCAAAATAAGAGTCAAAATATTACAAGCTCAAAAATGACCTGTTGAAACGACAAAAAACGTTTGTTTATACAAAACACGACCAAAAAGATCACGTTATGGCGATACAAACGATTGTGTCTTCAAATAACACGCACAAAAACTTCGCGTTAAGATGAAAGAAACGTTTGCGTTTACACAGAACGAAAAGTCACATTCAAAATTGTCACATTGAAGCTTCCAGATTTCACGCTTTACGCATTATACATATTGTCCCCGTTTGCGTTCCATAGTATCTATCTCTGTTTACAGGCATCTTCAGATGTGATAGTCCCAAAAACACTTCTTATCCTCTGAGAAGCAGAGGCAGACATTGCAGTTGCAGTAAAGTGTGTTTGTGTAGCCTGTAGCACAGTGTCTGCAGCATCCTCTTTTCATTTTAACAGTAAATGTCCACACATACCCTTGATCTGAGGGTGGAACTCTGAAGATAAAGCATAAGATTTTAACTCCTTTAAAGGAAGAGCATTTCCTTATAAGTAAATGAAATAATGTTTAAAAAGTTTTACTCTGTTTATAGCAAGATTTTTTAAATTGAATGAATAAATAATGTGTGTTATTCTTCTTTAAAATGTCATTTTTTACAGAGATCTGTCTGTATTATTAATCTTTTAGAGGTGATTGCTTATAAAAAATCATCTCATTTCTTCAGGATAAATAAAACATACAAAAGGACATTCAATCTGAGCTATTAAGCTTTTCTCAGTTGTGAATCTGGACTTTTAAGATTTTCTCAGTTGTGAATCTGAGCTATTAAGTTTTTCTCAAGCTTGGCTCAGACTATAGGATTCTCGGACAGATTTTACCCCGATTTCCCCTCCCGAGAATCTTTGAAAAAATCGAGCCTAGAAACGCGATCGGGCCCGCGAATCGGCCCAGATTATCACGTAATGTGAGGCGTCCACAGATCGAATCTTATAACTCCCGATCCGCTCCGAGACAAATCTTAGCCGCCCCGATCATATCAAACATGTTTGATATTAAGGATTTTAAATCGGGCTGATGACGTTGGTACTTTCGCTGATCTTTGGTACTTTCACCAGACCCTTTAAAATGTCGACTGCCAAAGATCCTGCAAGGGTACGCTGGACAGCGGAGATGGAGGAACAACTTGTGGAGTTGTGGCAACAACATGATTGTTTATTTAATGTATCATCCAAAAAGTACCACAACCGCACAAACAAGGAAAAGAGCTGGGGAGAAGTCGCGTTGGTGTTAAGCGTAGCGGGTAAGTCAACTGCTAACGTTACCATGCTAGCTTGGAAATGTAAACAACAAAGCTTTTGAAACGTGAGTAATCCGTTTGGTCTATCACAGGTTACACGTCCTCACAGCTTTCTTAAAAATGTTTTGTAGTTGTGAGGAGAATTGTTTGTCTGTTAATTGTGCTGTTGTTCACTATTAACGCTGCCGTCGCTTTTGTAACGTTATTTCTACTACGTAGATACGCCGAAGCAAGAAGCCGTTTCATTACATTTACATTAAAAAAAAAATTGTAATGTTAGCAGTACTGTTTATTTACATTTTTAGTAGAGGAGGTGAAGATAAGAGCAACAACACTGAGGACCCAGTTTACAAAACTTCTTAAACCCAAACCAAGTGGGAGTGGGGAGAAAGATCTTACACAGAAGCAGAGCTGGCTGCTAAGAAACTTGGAGTTTCTCAAGAAACATGTTCTCCAATGCCCCAGTGAAACCACTGTGAGCACAACAGTATAATTATGAAATAAAGTGGAATGCAAACGCATGTACATCCCACTGACTGAACTATTTTTCAGCTTGGCTATCGATTATGTCTTTAACAGACTGATCAAGGCGACACATGACCCTCTCAGTGATGAAGATATTCTGGAGACATCAGAAGCACTAGGTAAATATCACAATTGGGGATGTGCAAGACTCAAAAATACTGATATAATGATGACTGTTGACTTGTCTTGTCCTCATTTAAAGCCCACAAATTTAGAAATAATGGCTTTTCATGCATTTCAAATAGTTTGGGTCGTATTCTAGGACTTTTTAGTTACTTTTACATCACTATTAGGGGTGTTGGACGACCCCAAATTCCTGAAGAGCTTAAATGTGCTTCATATGATATGGTCAGTTATAGACGATGTACAGTAGAGATCTGGATTTTTTAGGCTGAATAGATGGCTCCTGGATCATGGATGAATCACTGTGCAGTGCGCCACATAATGAAGCAATTTCACTATGTGGATATGATCAAATGTAGTTAAGGGATAGTTAAAAAACATATATTTACTCACCTGCTTCAAACATCTACTTATTTTTTACTCAAGAACACAAATTAATTAATTCTGATGCAGAATTTAGATGTATGCAAAAACTTAGTTCAACTCTGACAGTAGATCTTTTAAAAACAATCATGTCACATTGTTTTATAATTTTTTTATTTTTTTAGGACCACATTCCTCCACCACACAAGGTGATGAAGACCATGCCTCTCTTTTTCCCAAAGCCAGAGATGGACTAAAGCGCAACAAAGGAGATCCAGATACTATTGAGCAACAAATCTTCAATTGTTAGAAAAGATGTCTGCCTCCGTTCTTGCAGGTCCAGATCCATACAGTTTTTTCGGAAATCAGGTTGCAGTGGAACTTGGATTAATTAAAAATAAAAGCATTCAAACCAAGGTAAAAAGACAAATAATGAATGCTTTGTTTGAGGGCCAGGAGGCTGACCAGTCCATCCAATCACCATCCTCACACATGCCACCTTCCACATACTCATCTCTCACACCTACACACATATCCCCATCACTCTCTCTATATGCACAGTCACAACCTCACCACTACTACCAGCACCTTCCTTATCAGGGTCCTGTTCAGCCTCAAAATTATTTAAGCACTCATTGAGATTTGGAGGAGTAGTTAAAGTAACAGCAAAACTGTTAATGTTAAGTTGTTGCTTCATTAAGCTTTTTATAATTGTTTAAATGAATATTGGTTTTAAATATTGTAATCATATATTTAAATTGTATTTATTACATATTTATTATTTATATATGCATAAATGTATTTTATTTATTGTATAATTAAAATAAATACAATCACAATCACATTTCAGGTATTTACTGAAGTATTTTCAAAGATTACTCATAAATATAACTATAAATAAATATAAAGTATAAACATACATGCATAACACATACATGCATAACACATACAGTATACAAAAAGTAAATTAAACGTATATATATGTCAAGCATATTGCAGTACATATTATCAAAAGCTAAACCTTGCAAATGCTTGGTCTATTCTCTAAACATGGTTATCTTGCCATGGCACTTGGCCAGCAGGTGAAACAAAGTAATCTCTTAGATCACGTTGCTGCTTAGCAGTGAGGGTGGGTTTCCGTGCCCCGCCGGCTTGCATACATTGCATGGCCCACACACCATATCTCGTCCATGCTCCCTCGTGGATTCTGTGGTCTGCATCCTCCCAGTCTGCAAGTGCTGAAGACATGCTGATGCCAGAGTGATCCTGGTCACACTGTCTGGGTGAAGAAGGATTGTTGAGCGGAACACTAAACCTATTGGCGAGAATGCCAAAGGCATTTCTACGACTCTGCGTGCCCGTGAAAGGCGGTAGTTGAAGATCCTCTGGCTGTGGTCCAGCTGCCTGAAGGGGTAGGGTTTCATCAGATCGGTTCTGAGAGGGTATGCCTCATCTCCCACAAACAAATAGGGTAGCACAACATCAGAACTGATAAGCCTTTCTGGAGGAGGAACATTTAGAAGACCCTGGTCTAATGCTTTCTTCAGGTCAGAATGGGCAAAGAGCCCAGCATCGTTGACCCTGCCTTGAGTACCAACACTAAAATAGAGGAACTTATCATTTGCATCTACAACTGCCATCATAAGAACTGAAAATCGGCTTTTATAATTGTGCCACATGCTGCCACTGTGAGCTGGTGGCTGGATGTAGATATGTTTGCCATCAAGGGCACCCAGGCAATGTGGAAACTGCCATTTTTCCATGAACTTATTGGCAATTGCCCCCCATTCCTCCTCTTTTGTTGGTGTCTGCAAAAATAAGAGTTGAAGTATACATGCACAATTGAAGTGGAATACAATCTGAATTTAATAATTATGCACAACTATCAAGATGAGAGAATTATCTGCACTATTAATTATATAATAAGCCATGGTTTTATTACAGTAAAAGTGTAATCAAGTTTTTGTTGTGTTGATTTCCATTTATATAACTAAGTTGTACAACAACACCACGGTTAAACTGTGCTTACTGTAGCACAACATTGGTATTTCTCAGTTGAACATTATTAATTTGCTTCTATTCATATTTGTTTAGACAATGTCTCAATCATTCTTCCTGTAACACTTATGACAAATAATATTCAGGAATACTAACCTTTAGAAAATCATCCTTTAAGACCAGATGTAGGGCTGCACATGTGTGATGTACTGTTTCAGACACAGTAGTGGCCCCGATTCTGAATTGGAAACTTAGTGATTTATAGGTTTCCCCTTTAGCAAAAAAAGTAATGTGGTGAAACGAATTTCAGTGTGCGAACTCCACGCCCACTAGTAGTGAGTGTCATTGGGTGGCGGGTATATATATATCGTGGTGTGTGGGAACATGTGATGTTGCGTCACCGTTTTAGCCGGTTACGGTATTCGCTGTGTTTCGCTGCCTGATGATGAAGGTATGTGTTGCCGTTCCCTATCATTAAATTTGTCTGCTCGGTTTAATTATCCCGTTATCTGGAAGGCTGGCGTCTGTTCGATATCCCTTCGTGGTGAAGAGTGTCTGTTTGCCTTTTTAGGGTAATAATTTGTCTTCCTCTCGGTAGGTATCGTTTTACTTTCACGCAATATGCATGTCAGAGATCGAATTTTTCTTAATTAATACCATTATTTTTCGCATAGTTACTTAAGGTGCTCTGCCGGATAGGTGACGGGTTTTCCCGCATGTGGGTATGTAAAACCTACTCTTGTTTTACGATCACATTGAAAGGTATGTGAAATCATTATTTTAAATTGTGTATTTATATTTTAGATACAAACCAGTGCATCCTTGCATCCTTTTGTGCTCTGTCGCTGCAAGACTTGATGTCTCAATACTGCTGTTTTGCTTTACTTTTGCTTCAAGTTGCTTCCGGGTTGCTGCTTGCTCGCCTGCCATTGCTTGCTCACTAGCCGGCTCAGGGGTGTGTGCGGTGGCCTAGTTGTTGCCGGTGTTTCGGTTTCTGCTGTACATTTAGAAGATTGTTTAATTGATTCTTTCTTTTTTTGTACTTAATTGTTTAGTTTCATTTTTTTGTTTCTTGTCTTTATTATAGTTTTGTTTAATTTAGTAATTGTTCTATTTCTATTTTTCTTTATTTCTAGGAGCTGGGAGGAGTCCAGAGTGGGCAGGCTAGTCATCCCTGGTGCCAGAGTTTTCCTACCAAGTGTAGCTTTCTTTTGAAGTGTATTCCACGTGTGTGTGTCGTGGTTGTCTGTTTGGTGCACGGGTTGACCCTTGCGGGTCCTTATGAGGCCTAGGATCTAGCCTGTTCAACTACTGGTGATCCCAGTTCCCGAAGTTTGTGTACTAATTTGTTTAGTTGAAATTGTCTGCTTCATGTGATGGAACTCCTGACTACCACCATTGCAGTTACCAATTTTTAATTATTTATGGTCAAATATTAAAATTACAACTAGTACCAAATAAAGGTGTCAATTATCAATATCGGCGTCTCATAGTCTCTGTCTAAAAGGGAAACTTGAACCTGTGTGCTTGTATTGATTCTTTCCCAGGTAGTTAACCTGGGTGGCGTAGTCGCTATTTTCTTTAGTCCAGTAGGATTGAATTCTTCCTCGGGCTATTCAAATTCAGACCATCCCCCCTTCTTGCCACAGTAACATTGCTGCAAAATGTAAACACAAAACAAACATGTTAGATGTCTATACAAACCTGTTGCCAAGAATCTGAGGGTCAAGGAGAGCCTCTCTGGCTGTAATCGCTCTACTCATTTTGGTGTTCTGTCTGGTGATTAGTGGTTCAACTCTCTCTAGCACAATGTCAAACTCATCTGAGGTCATCCGCAGGAGCTCTTTTAAGCCTGACTTGTCCTCCAACTATTGAGAAACAAAACAGAATTTTTATAAATTACTCATATTTTAATAAGTAAACTCTAAAAAATATCATATTCTTTGCACAAAATATTTGACCCACTGGGCCACTAAATGAAAGAAGAAAAAAAAAATTATTATTTGGTTATCTGGCTATAGGCACACATAGAACGTCTCGGTTACGTCTGTAACCTTCGTTCCCTGATGGAGGGAACGAGACGTTGTTGAGAGACAGACTGGGGTTTGATTCTGAGAACCTATCATCTCCGAGATAAAACTAAAACGCCAATGGTGATTGGCGAATGGCCCGAGCACGCCAGTCTCCGCCCCGTACATACGGGTATAAAAGGATGATGGCGGCGGTCATTCATCACCCTTTGTGCTGAGGAACCTGAGCTCCTTGCAGCGGATCGGCAAAGCGTTGTGGCATGAAGACACAACGTCTCGTTCCCTCCATCAGGGAACGAAGGTTACAGACGTAACCGAGACGTTCCCCTTCAGTCGGTCTCTCGACGTTGTTGAGAGACAGACTGGGGACCTATCTTAACACGCCACGGCGCTGAGCCGTATTACGACCTCAAGCTGGGCGACACTGACTAGGTTAGTGAGTCGAGTGAGCGGTGCAGCGAGATGTAATCTTCCAGTGAATAGTAGTGGACATACTGCGAAGCCTGTACTGACAGACATATCGGACAGGGCGTTAGCCTTGTAAGTGAGGCGCTATCCGAAGCTGTCGCACTGGGAAGGACACTGTTCTCCTCTTGGAGAGTGTGTACGGAGACCACACCCTGCCGTACGGGAGGTAACGTGTGGAAATGACATGGTCTCCGGAAGGAGATTAACATGCAAGTAGCCGGCCGTAGGAGGCCAGCCTCGGTGTTACACCGGAGGGGAGGTCACAAATTCGCCAGCAGGGGAATCACAATGAGAAATCATCATATGGGACTACCCAACGGGGGAGTCACTACGTATGGAGCAGTAGTTCCAGTATAGGGGTCCACCTAATTAGGGGTGACTCTGCCAGTACTGGACTTGGTTCCAACAGACCGCTCCGCCCGGTCCGTTACCAACTGCTTAGTGATGGATGGAATGCCTATACTTCACCCAAGAGAGGGGGAAGTAGGGAGGCAAGGTGTAGCGCACTTTACCTACTTGAGGAGGCAGGACGGCGCTGTGCAGGCGTACGCCCAGACCAGATGCCTGTTTTACACAGGAGGGTGTAAGACATGGGCTGAGACTGGTTCCACACGGAGGTTATAGAACCTCGCGAAGGTGTTGGGTGTAGCCCAACCCGCAGCTTGACAGATGTCTGCCAGAGAGGCACCGTTGGCCAGTGCCCAGGAGGAGGCCACACTCCTAGTGGAGTGGGCTCTCACTGCAAGCGGGCACGGGAGATTTTGGGATCGGTATGCGGTAGAGATGGCATCCACGATCCAGTGTGCCAACCTCTGTTTTGAGACAGCACTCCCCTGGTGCTGTCTTCCAAAACAGACAAAAAGCTGCTCGGACTTTCTCAAGTCCTGTGTGCGGTCCAGGTAGAGGCGAAGTGCGCGTACCGGACACAGCACATCGGAGGTAGGGTCTTCCTCCCCAGAGGGGAGCGCCTGCAGGTTCACCACCTGGTCCCTGAAGGGAGTGGTGGGAACCTTGGGCACGTAGCCGGGCCTGGGTCTCAGGAAAACGTGAGAGTAGCCAGGCCCAAATTCTAGGCAACCCTGGGACACGGAGAATGCCTGGAGGTCCCCGACCCTCTTGATGGAAGCGAGCGCCAACAGGAGCGCAGTCTTCATAGAAATAAAAGGAAGAGCAGCGTCTCCAAGGGGCTCGAAAGGGGCCGTACCAAGGCCCCGGAGGACCACATTAAGGTCCCAAGAGGGTACGGAGCGCGGTCGGGGTGGGTTCACCCTTCTCGCGCCCCTAAGGGACCCGGTGAACAGGTCATGCCGACCTAAAGACTTACCCTCCACGAGATCGTGATGTGCGGCAATAGCGGCAACATACACTTTCAGCGTGGATGGGGAGAGGTTGCTCTCTAGTCTTTGCTGTCAAAAGGCCAGCACGGACCCGATCTGGCAATTCCGTGGGTTCTCACCGTGGGAAGAACACCAGGACGAAAAAAGACGCCACTTATATGCGTACAACCGCCTAGTGGAAGGGGCTCTAGCCTGCAGGACGGTAACTCTGACCGCCTGGGGCAAGCCACTCAAGGTCTCTTCGTCCCGTCCAGAGGCCAGGCATGGAGGTTCCAGAGGCCTGGCTGTGGGTGCCATAACGTGCCCTTCCCCTGCGAGAGAAGGTCCTTCGTCAGGGGAATCGGCCAAGGGGGGGCAGTAGTCAGAGCCATGAGGTCTGAGAGCCAGGTCCGGGTGGGCCAAAAAGGCGCAACCAACAGCACCTGATGCCCCTCTTCCCTGACCTTGCACAGGACCTGTGCACAGGACCTGTGCAAGGAGGCTCACTGGGGGGAAGGCATACTTCCGCTTGTCCCGCGGCCAGCTGTGTGCTAAGGCATCCGTGCCGAGGGGACCCTCGGTCAGGGAAAACCAAAGCGGGCAATGGGTGGAGTTCTGGGAGGCAAACAGGTCAACCTGTGCCTCGCCGAACCGCTCCCATAAGAGCTGGACTGCGCGGGGATGGAGCCGCCACTCTCCGCGAGGCGTGCTCTGACGAGAGAGCATGTCGGCTGTCTGGTTCAGATGGCCCGGGATAAATGTGGCTCGCAGGGATTTGCTCACCTGCTGACTCCATAGGTGGAGGCGTCGGGAGAGTTGTGACAACTGCCGTGAACGTATGCCGCCCTGGCGATTGATGTATGCCACGGCAGTCGTGCTGTCCGACCGGACTAGCACGTGGTGGTCCCGCACTAGAGGAAGAAGCCTCTTCAGTGCCAGGTGGACCTCTAACAACTCTAGGCAGTTGATGTGCCAACTCAGCTGGGAACCCGTCCAACGTCCCGCTACTGCGTGCCCGTTGCACACCGCACCCCAACCCTGCAGGGAGGCATCTGTCGTAACCACGACGTGCCTCAAGACCTGCCCGAGTGGGACTCCCGCACGTAAAAAGGTCAGTCGTGACCAGGGTGTAAGGGTGCGCCGGCACTGATGCGTGATCGTAATCAGCCTGGTGCCGGTGTGCCACGCCGTCCACGGAACTTGACTCTGAAGCCAGTGCTGAAGCGGTCGCAAGTGCATCAACCCGAGAGGGATTACCCCCGCCGAGGACGCCATATGCCCCAGGAGCCTCTGGAAGAGCTTCAATGGAACTACCGGAGACTGTCGGAACAGTCTCAGGCAGTTCAGCACCGACTGTGCCCGCTCGTTGGTGAGACGTGCCGACATAAGAACAGAGTCTAGTTCCATACCGAGATAAGAGGAGCTGTGCGCTGGGGAGAGCTTACTCTTCTCTAGGTTGACCCGTAGGCCCAAGCGGTCTAGGTGCCGTAGCACAAAGTCCCTTTGCGTACACAGCACATCTCGCGAGTGTGCCAAGATAAGCCAGTCGTCGAGATAGTTGAGAATACGCACGCCTTGCTCTCTGATGGGAGCTAAGGCGGTCTCCACGAGCTTTGTAAAAACCCGTGGAGACAGGGCCAGACCGAAGGGCAGGACCTTGTACTGGTACGCCCTGCCCTCGAATGCGAACCGCAGGAACGGTCGGTGTCGAGGGAGAATAGAGACGTGAAAGTACGCGTCCTTCAGGTCGATTACCACGAACCAATCCTGGTGACGAATGGACTCCAGGATGCGCTTCTGCGTCAACATTCTGAACGGCAGCTTGTGCAGGTGCCGGTTCAGTAGACGCAGATCCAGAATGGGGCGCAACCCTCCGCCTTTCTTGGGCAATATGAAGTACGGGCTGTACAGCCCCGAAGACATCTCGGTTACAAGGACGGGTTCGATCGCTCCTTTCGCCAGAAGGGCGGCAACCTCCTCCCGAAGTAAGGGTGCATTCTCTCCTCGCACCGAGGTGTAGAGAACGCCCCGAAACCTGGGCGGGCGCTTGGCGAACTGGATCGCGTAACCGAGACGGATCGTCCTCTCTAGCCACCGTGACGGGCTGGTGCACTGAATCCAAGCGCCCAAGAACCGCGACAGAGGAACCAGAGGGATGATCTCCTACGCTGTGCCCCGGAGGGTTGGATCGGTGGTGGACAGGGCGGTCATCTCGCACAGGGCAGGACCCCGGGGAGATTGACGGCTCTGTTGACTTACCTGTTTTGTGAGGCTCACGGACGCAGCATCTAATGGTGGCCCGATCCATCCAAGACACTGTCGAGCCGAGAGTGCTGTGGAGGAAAACCCAGGGAAAACGTGTCTCTTAACGAGAAAGTGGGCGCCGGGCCCTGAAAAGGGCCCGGACTTGATGGGAACGCAGCAGGCAGCGTCCCTCTCCGACCTGGCGCTAGTATGGCTGGAGTCGGGCCCGATGGTGTTTTCCCTGGGTTCGTCCCGTCAGGGCCGCTTAGAGGTCTTCTTAGCGGGCTGCTGACGAGGGACAGTTGTCCTCTTCCGCGATGTTCTGTGCCTCGGGTAGGCCGTCCTGTGGGAGGGTCCTGATACGGGAGGGGGCATCGCAGGTGGACGGGGCTGATGGGGAGCAGGCTGTGCACGGGACCGTGTCGACCTATGGGTGGCCACGTCGCGGCGAGGCAATATCTGCTTTATTGCCTCAGTCTGCTTCTGAACTGCGGAGAACTGTTGTGACACGTCCTCCACAGTATCACCAAACAGCCCAGCTTGCGAAATGGGTGCATCCAGAAGGTTGAGCCACAAATGTCTCTCCTGGGCCACCATGGTGGACATCGACCGACCCAAGGCACGTGCCGTGATCTTGGTCGCCCTAAGCGCCAGATCAGTGGCAGTGCGGAGCTCGCTCATGCGAGTTGGGTCAGGCTTCCCATCCCCCAGGTCCCTCAGGGCTTTAGCCTGATAAACCTGGAGGATCGCCATAGCATGAAGGGCGGAAGCGGCCTGTCCAGCGGCATTATAAGCCCTCGACACGAGTGTCGAAGAGAGCTTACAAGCCTTGGACGGGAGTCTAGGCCGACCCCTCCAGGTGGCAGCCGTTTGCGGGCACAGGTGTCCCGCAACAGCACGCTCCACCTGGGGGATGTCGACATATCCTCTAGCCGCCCCGCCCTCCAGGGAAGTAACAGCTACAGAGCCACCAAATCTGGAACGCGACGAAAAGGGCGCGTTCCAGGACTTTGATAACTCCTCATGCACCTCCGGGAAAAAAGGTACCGATCCCAGAAACCAAGAATCCAGCCGCGAGCGCTTGGGTGAAGGCGGCGTACCGCACGACAGCCCAATGCTCACGGCCGCTCGGTTGAGCATGGTTGACATCTCAGCTTCAGATTCCTCATGACCTCGACCGACCGAAGACGGGAGATCGGAGGAATCTTCAGCATCCGATGCCAAGAGGTAGCTGTCCGATGCATAGACAGAGACTTCGTCCTCATCCCTTTTACGAGTCTGCCCGCTATGGGACGGTCGACCGCCGCCCATCGGGGACGCACCAGGTGAGCGTCTCGGGGTATGGGTGGTCTGCAGAGCCGGAGCTGGCAGAACAACATCCATAGGAGCCCCCGAATCAGCCCCGTCGCTCGCCACAGACGTTAACGCCGCTGTAGCGGCGGACGTCCGGGAGGACGACGGGGTGGTGGCGTCACTCAGAAAGAACGCCGCCAACCGTGACCGCAACACCTTGATCGCCGTGTTCTCGCAGATAGAACACGAGGGATCAGAGAGACCGGCCTCAGCGTGTTTGATCCCCAAACACATGAGGCAGGTATCATGGCCGTCTGACTCAGGGATGAGTCTGTCACAACCCAGGGCAAAGCTACGAGACATGCCCGCAGCTGTGGGAAAAAGTGGCCCTAAAAAGGGCCTTTTTTTCTCTCTTAGAATTTGTAGCTCTCTGCCGAAACGCCCAGGGAAAGTCCGCTCTCAGAGGGGGAAGGTCCGCTGCTCCGCGTTGAATATCCGGCAGTAGAAGTCTCGAAGAACAAAGGATAATGAATGACTGCCGCCATCTTCCTTTTATACCCGTATGTACGGGGCGGAGACTGCCGTGCTCGGGCCATTCGCCAATCACCATTGGCGTTTTAGTTTTATCTCGGAGATGATAGGTTCTCAGAATCAAACCCCAGTCTGTCTCTCAACAACGTCGAGAGACCGACTGAAGGGGAACATGCGTTTATGTGTTTGTTTTTATGCTGTATCTTATCACATTGGCATTGATCTTTATTAACGGCAGCGACAATTGTTTTCTTCCGTTATTTATTAACATTAAACTTAAACGGCTCGCCCAAATCACAGTCATAACTTCAGCACTAGCAAAAAAGCATTATATCACCAAAATACATTCCCGAGGCTTTGGACAGACAGCGAATCATAGAGCGACAAAGACACATTAATCCAGGATTGAATGTTACATACCTTGCTAAAGTTTGCTACAGTTACTTGTTTGCTTTTCACCACGGATACGCCGTAGTACAGTTAAAACAGTACAGTTACACACTCTAGACCTGTTGCACAGCCGCTGAATTTCCTGCATCTTTTGTAAAAAAAAAAAACTTTTTTCATAATTTGACCAATATTATGTTCATAACTCGCACCATTCTACATGGCAACAGTGATCAATTTCGCTTATGAGCATATTCTAGGTTAGCATAAAAAGATAAAATAGGCAGGTAAAATCCTACCTCCAGTTCTCGCTGAAGAACAGACAGCCCAAGTTGACCCCGTCTCCCCAACCACGTTCGCATCCAAACTCGTTTCTTCTTTTTCTTTTCTTTTCTGACGCTGCGAATAGCGACAGCAACCGCTAGTTGTCGCTTCGCGATGTCCATTGTTTTAGATCCGTTGCCAGGTGAGATCACGTGAGATCGACTTTGCGATGTCCATTTGTTTACTTCTGTTTCCCAGTGAGATGACGTAATTAAGAGGCGTTCTCTGGTATGATAACCTTAATATTATCCTGTAGTTTGGGTGTCTTAAAATGTCTTTTGGTGTGCAATTATGAAATAAAAGAACTTCCAATTAAACTTTCTAAATCAGTTTTTTGCACTTGTTACCTTCAGTCGTATTTATAAACACAACTTTACCGCCAACATTTTCTTCTCTGGACATTATACATTCATTAATACAAGTTTACAAAGGGCAAACCTATTTTGTGCTTGAAAAAGAGATTCAAATGTAGATGTAATACCAGGTTTAAGATTTTACGTAAGAGAATCCCATATGGAAAAGAAACAGAAAAAACTTGAAAGAATTTCCTATTGCCTACAATTGTAAATGTTTATGTTTCATATGCATTATATGTCTTATGAGAGTTATATGTCTCATATTATGATTTACCCATGAAAGCGGCCACTTTCGCATTTTTCTCATACAACGTAATTATATGAATTAAGTATGAATCAAACAAACAATATATATGCTGTTTATAAGGATAGTACATGGCAAAGTATGTTTTTCTGTATATTTCATATCATTTTTGCATTTTTAATTACTATGTAAAACCTTTCTTAGTTATAAAGACATATACAATTTATATATTAATATTTACAATTACATACATCTTTCTTGTGCGTAAAGTATATCTAATTTAAACGTAAACTATGCTTTCTTTATGTTTTTTATATTTTTTATATTTCAGCCAAATAACATATCCATGTATGTATAAAAGCATATACTTTTTATATATGAATATATACCATTCTATATAGGTTTTTTGTATGTAATGTCTATTCCTATTTTCATGTAAACTATGCTGTCTTTATGTTTTTTAAATACAATTCTTACGTCAGCCAATGAACATAGCAGCATTAAAAGCATACTTTTTATGTATAAAATTATACAATTTCAAATGAGTTTCTACAGTCAAAAACATTTGATAAAGCAGAGTTATAACTGGCAAGTGTTTGGCCAACACCCAGATCAACTACTTTCTACCACACAATGACATAAATGCAGTCAGAATACATCTGTAATTTTAAAAACAAAGCTGCTAGGATATCTTTTCAGTAGTCTTTATTAACAGTTGAACTCTTCTGCTTTTACAGTGCTGACAGCAGTAAACCCTAATCCTAAGAACAATGTTTTCAAATATTAGATTTAAATGAACTTGTGACTACATAGGAACATCTTTCACAATTTGATATTTTCACACACTACAAGACTGCATACAAACCTGAGGAGCACATGCTTATCCTATTCCTATTCTAACATGGGAACAGTGTCACTAACAACTAAACATTATCGATACAAACAGGTGTATTCACATTCAAGGAACGATGCTTTAAGTGCAATCAATCCCTCTGAGCATAATGCTAATACTGCCTACTACTGTTTACTTAGATATTTTGAGTATACTTGATTTTGAAATTGCAAAGTACACAAACAAAAACATTTTAGAATGTAAACTTAAAATGCCTTAATGGCTTACATATATGCCAGTTTTGTTCTTCTGCACACGGGATACCTCAGAATAAACAGGCACTATAAGCAGTAAACACTTTCAGTAGACAGTAGTCAGAACCTGTTTTGCCCCAGGGCCAAGGACTATGTGACACACCTGTGTGAAACTCAGAGCGCTGTGTACACACCAACATTTTTACTTTTTGACCGGAGTTCTGTAATCTTGGCATTCATCGTTGCACCTAAACATGAACAAAAATACAATGCAAAAAATATTACAGTAGGCTGGAATCAGGAAACACACAAAAGCAGAGACTATTGGTCAAACACCCATTAAAAAGAAGAAAACATACTGTAAATGGCATCCAATTTATATTTGTCTAATGGTTGACGAGCCTCTCCTCCGCCTCGTTTGTTCCCCCGAAGATTGCTCACCAGCAGTATTTCCACTGGAAAGACGGCGGTGAGCAGATGCCTCACAAAGACTGTCGCCGAATTGGCATTGATTGCATAGGTCCACACCAGTTTCTCAACCATGACTCCGGTCCAAGGATTGATCTCAACCTGGACACAAGGTGAGCATTAAAGTTTAAAATACGAGTATGTCTGACTTCTTCAGCCCAACAGACTTTAGACATATAAGCACATTAGATCTGCCATATGCATTACTTAACACTGTAATTACTTGTTTAATGAAATGTATGGGGTTGATTGTTTTTATGTGTTTTGTGGGACGCTTTGGCAATATTGTTGTTACATTCATGCCAATAAAGCAAATTTGAATTGAATTGAATTAAAAGCAAGTCTGGCAAGCAGTAGATCTATTTTATATGCTGTATATGTTTATTCTTTAAAAAACAATTACCTTAGAAGACTGGGAGGCAGCCAGGGATGGAGACACAGATGTGGAACTGGACAGAGTAGATCTGGGGAGGGACAGCGAAGTGGCACATGGAGAACTGGACCCGGACTGCGGAGACCCTGGAAGGGCCGGTAATGCTTTGGTAGGCTCCACCCTGGATCTCTTAGGAGGTGCAGCCGAATCTATTATATTCCTCAAGCTCAGTAGAAGTCCTGGCACATCTAGACACAGTTCATCAAAAACAAATAATTTATTATTATCACTCTTTAAGGACAATACAACCAATTCAGCCTAGTGTCATTTAGAGAAAGGTTTATTACTTGTCTGATGGTTCAATATTTGATATGAATCAATGATAGCTTGAAGAACAATCTCCTTCAACTTTGCGTTCTCTTCTTTCAGGTCCTTGATCTCCTGCTTTAATTCAACCACAGTCTGAGTCGGACTGTTGTGATTATCTGAAGAAGGCTGTGATTGACCGTATAGCTTAAGAAACTCTTCTGCAGGGTCTGTCCTCCTGGGAGCCTTTGACTTCTGGGTCTCAAGAGATAGGAAAAAAACAAAATAAAAATAAAAAGACAGCCAGTGCTGGTGTTGAGCAGCCATTATGTACAAGAGAATAAATATCAAGAATCCTTACAGATTTAGCTAGATAGTAATGCCTATTACACAATAGTGCCAACTCCTACACATTCTATGTACATTGTACCACTGGGAAATATGGTCATTGCATAGGAGATAAAAGTAAATTAACGTCACCTTTGCTTTCTGAGACTGAGTTTCAATATCAGTTGAGCAATCTGAATCGTCCCCATATTTTTGGGGGACCACTGAGGCCCTCTTTGTCAGCTCTGTAGTTTCTTCTTATTCAGCAGTGAGTTCAGTTTACGGATTGTCTCAAAATGAGTAGCTGGAACACAAAAGCAAATAGACCAGAGTTATACTCAAACAGCTGATTACACCAGATCACCCTTTTGTTACACTAAGACTGAAAATGTACTTGAAGTTAGAGATGTGTGCTCCAAAATAAGTGCAACTACTGCATGCATGCTCTGTATACGTGCATACCCTATGTATACTCTACGCAAATATTCAGGGGGTTATGCATAAGGTATACATGACACCTGACAGAAACAACTATTCAAAAAGCTTTATGCAACCTGGTTTCAACTGTCAAAGTGTTATTATCTCATCTCATTTTTAACATCATTTTTTGACATAGTTGTCAGATGACATACTGATTGTGGCACTTACAGCGTCAAAATCACATAGTACTTGAGTTTGTGTGAATAAGAGTAAGTTAGTAACTCTTAACTTACCACTAACAAAAATGACAGTGCCTCTGTAGTGAGGCCAGCCTCCTCATTGTTGTTTCCTCCCATGGCGCCATTCAATTACGTCTGAGTAGGTGGCAAAGGGATTTATTAACAGACAGTAACGTTAGAGAAATACTGAAAGCACATTAACGTTAACTTACTTACTGAACATGAATATTTTGGCCAAAGGCTGTGCAACCGAATGTAGTAAACATATAAATAATCATTCTATTTACTGGTTTAAAAACCTTAGAATCTAAAACAAAGGTTCGGTAATATTGTCATGAAAATAAAATGGTGGAGACCAAATATTTATGAAGACATTGAAAAAATGTTAACTCTGCAATGTTATCTTCGCCTTCTGCCAATGAGTTACTGGATCTGTTATAATCTAAGACTCATCCAACGTTACACTTGTGTTATTATCATATAAATATAATTAAAAATAAGGATAATTAACGTACTAATCTTGCTAATATGCACCATTTTGGGTAATATAAGCTGAAAGTGACTGTGAGCTAACTTAATTTAGCTAACTACAACTGTAACATATGTTAAACCAGTTAACGTTCGCCATTAAAAAAATCACTTGTTACTTAAATAAATGTATTTCAAATTTAGGCTCAAACATTGAAGCTTAAATCGTAATGTTAACTCTAGATTCACCAAACTATGTCGTCTGTTGGTCGTCGTGATTCAAAAGATGCTTCTTTTTCAACCTTCTACTTTTTTCCCTCCATGTGCCTCTACTACGGTGTTCTGCAGTGTACTTGCTCTCGCTCTCTCTCTCGCTATCAAACTATCTTGCGGCCCTGCGCATGCGGATTACCCACAACCTCCCAATGCTCTGTTCATTATTAGAGGAATGGGAACGTTAGCTAGCTGAAGTTTCCGGTAACTTTCTAGCAGTAAAATGTCACATCGTGTTGACAAGGACATTAGCTAGCTTCACCAGCAACCCTAATAGACATTAATACAGGTAACTATGTCGAAAAGAAAGCACAACGTTACTGGTAACACGAAAGAAAAGGTTTGGTTGAGAGAAAATGTTCCTATACATACTTTGACAAGATGGAAGAAAAGGTTTGTAATAAATTACACCTGTTTCCTAATCCATCTCGTAACTTCTGATAAAGTAGAACTCCGGTCAATTTTAACATTGAGCCCATTTGTTTGTAAATTTGGAGTGCTGTTACAGAACAACAACACAAATCGGTGTTTCCTACACCATATTATCCTCTTTTTAAAATGTGCACCCTGTTGACTTCAATTGGCACGTTTAAACCTGTATTAATAATGTTAATTAATAACATTAATAATGTTGATGTTAATTCTGCCAGTGAAAATACCTGAAAAACTTCTTGTTTTCAGTCGAGGTCCACAGTACTCTATTGTCGAGTTCACCCGCGCGGTAAGAGAACGGGCCTGAACTCGACAATCGACCACTGTGGACTTCGACCGAAAACAGGAAGTTTTTAAGGTAATTGCGCTGGCAGAATTGACATCAACTTTATTAATATCTTTCACATCTACTGCAGTCAGATTCACTGTGTTCACTCTAAATAAACTCACTCACATGGCTGGGCACTTGTAATGACACATCAGGATGTTAAAGCAGGCTAAGCGCAGGTTTAAACGTGCCCCATTGAAGTCAACAGGGTGCAAATTTTTTAAAGAGGATAACATGGTGTAGGAAACACCGATTTCTGTCGTTGTTCTGTAACAGCACTCCAAATTTACAAACAAATGAGCTCAATGTTAAAATTGACCGCAGTTCTCCTTAAACCAGAAGTTACGAGCTGGATTAGGAAACAGGTGTAATTTAGTACAAAGCTTTTCTTCCATCTTGTCAAAGTACATATAGGAACATTTTCTCTCTACCAAACCTTTTCTTTCATGTTAGCAGTAAAGTTGTGCTTTCTTTTCAACATACAGTTGAAAGAAAAAGTATGTGAACCCTTTGGGCTTACTTGGATTTCTTCATAAATTGGTCATAAAATGTGTTCTGATCTTCATCTAAGTCACAACAATAGAGAAACACAGTCTGCTTAAACTAATACCGCACAAACATTATACGTTTTCATGTTTTTATTGAACACAACATGTAAACATTCATAGTGCAGGGTGGAAAAAGTATGTGAAACCCTAGGCTAATGACTTCTACTAGAGCTAATTGGAGCCAGGAGTCAGCCAACCTGGGGTCCAATCAATGTGATGAGATTGGATGTGTTGATTAAAGCTGGCCTGTCCAATAAAAAACACACACCAGTTTTGAGTTTGCTGTTCTGAAGAAGCGTTGTCTGATGTGAACCATGCCTCGCACAAAAGAGCTCTCAGAAGACCTACGATCAAGAATTGTTGACTTACATAAAGCTGGAAAGGGCTACAAAAGTATATCTAAAAGCCTTGATGTCCATGTGTCCACGGTAAAACAGATTGTCTACAAATGGAGAAAGTTCAGCACTGTTGCTACACTCCCTAGGCGTGGTCGTCCTGTAAAGATGACTGCAAGAGCACAGCGCAGAATGCTCAATGAGGTGAAGAAGAATCCTAGAGTGTCAGCTAAACACTTACAGAAATCTCTGGCACAGGCTAACATTTTTGATGACAAATCTACAATAAGGAAAACATTAAACAAGAATGGACTTCATGGGAGGACACCACGGAGGAAGCCACTGCTGTCCAAAAAAAACATTGCAGCACGTTTGAAGTTTGCAAAAGAGCACCTGGATGTTCCACAGCACTACTGGCAAAACATTCTCTGGACAGATGAAACCAAAATTGATTTGTTTGGAAAGAACACACAACGCTATGTGTGGAGAACAAAAGGCACAGCACACCAACATCAAAACCTCATCCCAACTGTGAAATATGGTGGAGGGGGCATCATGGTTTGGGGCTGATTTGCTGCCTCAGGCCCTGGACGGATTACTGTCATCGATGGAAAAATGGATTCCAAAGTTTATCAAGACATTTTGCAGGAAAACTTAATATCATCTGTCCGCCAACTGAAGCTTAACAGAGGATGGACGATGCAACAGGACAACAACCCAAAGCATAGAAGTAAATCAACAACAGAATGGCTTCAACAGAAGAAAATACGCCTTCTGGAGTGGCCCAGTCAGAGTCCTGACCTCAACCCGATTGAGATGCTGTGGCATGACCTCAAGAGAGCGATTCACACCAGACATCGCAAGAATATTGCTGAACTGAAACACTTTTGTAAAGAGGAATGGTCCAAAATTTCTCCTGACCGTTGTGCAGGTCTGATCTGCAACTATAGGAAACGTTTGGTTGAGGTTATTGCTGCCAAAGGAGGGTCAACCAGTTATTAAACCCAAAGGGTTCACATACTTTTTCTTTCAACTGTACTTAGAATAAAATGGATAGGATAATGCAACATAAGTCGCTTCGTATAAAAGCATCTGCCAAATGCCTAAATGTAAATGTAAGTAATAATAGAATAACCCATAAAAGTCTGCTCTCAAATCATACAGTTGATATGGAAACGTCAAAATGAAGAACTGTTGTTGCATATGCAGGTACTGCTGGCATGAGAATAGATACAATTCAGCTCCTGACCATTTTCCCACTGCATTTTTTTCCACAACAGGCTATCAATGATGACGTCACTGCAATAAATCCAACAAGTCTCAAACTTCCATGTAAACGTAGTTTTCTGCGTAGCCGGTTTTACAATGCATGTAAAATATTAAAAATAGGTTTGTTTTTAAGAAGATTTAAGATAGATATCCATTGATGCTGTGCATGTAAATGGACTGAGTGTCTCTCCCAATTTGTCTAATAAACTCGGGCAAGGCAAAAACCGGTAACGTCACCATCGGTAGTACTGCAAGATGGCGGTGCTCTTGCTTTAATACCTAGATTAAGGCATATTATTTTCTTTTAAAAGGAAACAGTTACTCTGGATTACTATATCATCATTATTATTATTATTATTAGAGTGGAAACCCATTTAATAAATAATGTTACCTTGACTGGGTTCCTCATTTCTAAAAAATGATAAAACAACACTTTTGACTGAATGGTTACTTCCCATCTCGGACGTGACTTGGTTACATTATGAAAGTATCTATAAACAAAACAAACACAAAGGGGTTATCTTACCTCAAACAGTTTTCACGTCTTCTGCAAAACAAAAGACAATAAAATGTTATAATAAAATAGGCATAACACATGGGCTGGGCATTCGATTCAATTCCAATTCACAAGCTCTGATTTGAGTCGATTCTCGATTGGAGTAATTACCCAAATAGCAAGTGACCACTTAATAAATGTTAAAAAAAAATGATATGTTAATTACAATATCACTTTTGCACCTGATTATACCATTATTGTGATCAGACAACTCTTTTACTACTTTCAATTAATACTACTTGCATTAATAAGAACACTTATACATTGATAGAGAAAGAGATCTGTTAAAAAGTTGACTTATAAATATTTTAAACAAAAAGACAAATGTTACCTCAAATCAGCTCTCACGTCTTCTGCAACATAAAACAAAAACAAAACTAAAATAAAATAGACAGACACAATAGGACTAGGGCTGGATATCGATTCTGATGATCCGACTCAATATGATTCCGATACACAAGCTTTTGATTCGATCCTCGATTCAAGTCAATGATTACAACAAGCAAACCTTTGAATCAATGTTAAAAAAAAATTGTGGTGACAAATGTGTTATTAAGTGTAATTGATTAAAAGGGCGATGGATATGGTATTGGATCAGTATCAACAGATACTCAAGGTTAAGGTATCTGGCATGAAGAAGTGGTATCAGCCCAGCCCTAGTAAATATCACATTACAATGCTGAAATAAAAAATGTAATGAAAACCCACAAACCTGTGTATTAAACTTTAAACACTTTTGGGTGTATTGAAACAGAACAGGTTATTTCACATTTAACATGCATTATAGAAAAGAACGTTACACAATATTAGCTGTAAAGAGAGGCAACAATCAAGTGAACAGCCTTTTATGTAAAGCTGATGCCATCCACCATGTTAATAAAGCAACGAATGATATCTCCCTGCTGTATCATCCACCTGTTGTAAAAAGAAGAGTGACATCTAGTGGATAATAGTTGCAATAACATTCACATTAATCAATGTTTAGTGCTTGCATAAATATTCCATTCCATTCCATTTTCTACCGCTTATCCGAACTACCTCGGGTCACGGGGAGCTTGCATAAATATGAAAGAAAAAAATCTCTTGCTATCCTTTGAGAATAGATAATGAGTTGATCCGTTTAAAACAATGATTAATCCATTTTTAGTTTTTTTTTTTGTCTAGCCCTACATAGGACCTGCCTCCTTAAATTGTCCCAATTAAAGTATAGCCTGGTTTCATGACTGACTAGTATATGCTTAAAAAAAGTACACAAGGGTGATTTAAAAGCAGAATAGGCACGTTACACTATTATCTTTTTTGTATGACAATGATATCATAACTGGCTCGGTTGCACAGCGCATGCATGACCTTAAACATACCTAAGAAGCCACAAACTGAACCTTATGCTGAGAGAGATCAGACTGCTTAAGTTTGATTCAAAGCAGTCACATCACACTGTGCTTTTGTGCATATGGTAAAGTACAGTATGAGCACAGGCTAGCGGGGCAGTGAGTATAATAGAAGTTATAGTGTTTTCTTGACAAATATCTTCTCTTTAAAGGGAGTACATTTTAAAATGCCCTGAAACTAATAACAAAAGCATGTAAAACAAATCAACCAATCATTATTAAGGACGGGAAGTCCATTTTATTTATTTTTAAGAAATAAGCTTCAGTTATTATTTACATTCCAATTTAATGTCTAAATATTCTATTAAAACAACTTCCCTATTTTAAAGAGTGTAGATTCATTATAATATAATCATTACAACCGGCAGTGGCAGCACAACTAATTTGTTTCAGCATTTGCGACAGAGACATCAGGCCGAATGGCTCGAATGCACAAAATTAAGAGATGAAAACAACACAGTCAGCCATCCGAAGACGACAGATCCACCTCGAAATGCACAACGTCAGGTTTCATTAGCGGCATCATTTTCCAACGCCATTCCATATGATAAAAAGTCACACCGATGACAAGAAATAACAAATGCTGTGGCAATTCATATCGCAAAGGACATGTTTCCCATGCACACCGTGGAAAAGCAAGGGTTCATAAAGATGCTACACGCCGTTGATCCAAGATACAAGTTACCAAGCCGCAAACATTTTACAGAAGCCGCAATTCCCCGAATGTACACTGGAACACGCGAAAAAGTGTCTGAACAGCATTAAAACGCATCTTTCTATTGCAAAGTTGCACTTCTACACCGTCTTGACCCCTGTAAAGTACACTGAAAAAACAATTAGACACAATGCAGAAATGTTTTAAAATACAAAAACTTTTCTTATTTATGTTTTTTTCTAAATAACTAATAAAGAGAATGTTATTTCAGTACTTTATTGTTGTAGTTATGTTTTAAATTGACTAGTTAAGCAAAAACGAAGTCGTGAATCGGTAAAATGTTCTGAAAAAATCTAGATTAGATTAGATTTTTTGCTAAATCGCCCAGCCCTACTTTCAGCATGTACTAATACATCTATAAAATGGAAAGTTCTATCTGTTAACATGAGTTAATGCACCATGATCTGGCTTAATTCGTCTGCATTTACATCTGCAAGACATCTACATTAAATTGTTTGCTCATCTGCAATACAGCTCGGAGATGTCCACTTTCAGACATGTCATATACATATTTTACAGACATCTAGGTGTCTGATTTAGAATAGATGTAAAGCCGGATTATGTTATTTTAATAACAATTAAACGATTCACTAATAAAACCGAATTGGAAAATATTTTAACATTTATTCTCCGTTTCACGTAGTTTGCAGATGGCCCCTAACCAGTCTAATCTCAAGAAAGGCTGTATTTGAGCATGTATAAACCCCAGTCATTAAAGCAGATTAAAAAAAACTCATCTGTGTCGACTTCTCGTTTTAATAAATTCAAATTACCGTTTACTACACTGTTACTGTCATACACTTAAGATCTATTGACGTCATTCGCGGATTGATTACAAATTCAAACTTCATACGTTACAGCGGTACACTACAAAGTCACATGTATATAAATAGAATTAATTTTGGCCACCCCAATATAAATAATATATAAATAATGGTGAATTCATTACAATTTACTTTTTTGTGAACTATTTTTGAAAACGTGAATGTGATATTAACAATTGAGGAGAAAAACGTGTGACGCAGTCCACCATTACTATACCTTCTGAGCATCTGAGAAAACTTGAACTACTTACACTAACATGCCGTAAAGAAATATAAATGCAAATTTCGTTCCTAAACTGTCCAGTTAAAATGCGAATCATGACTATAACAATCCAACACAATCCTGAAAGACAATCGTACGAGCAGTTTTGCTGCTATGCTGTATTTAGGCCTACTTTTTTCCTGCGTGATAAATTTGAGCAGCGCTTGTGAACACGTGCGTCTCATGATTGCTAGTTGGCAACTTCTCTTTACCTCCAGAAATTCTGTAATCATTTAACAGAGAAATAACGCAAATGTACTCTGTAAAGAGTGTTTGTGACGCTGTTTCATATCTTTTAATGATAACCGATTAACAATCAAACATCTAGATGGATAGAAACATTATTTTCAAATTTCATCCTCAAAACATACAAACAGTCACTTAACAACTTACATTGTACTAAAACCATTCTAAATTACTAACATGAAACCATCGATATTTAATATTATAACACAGCTACTTAATCACGTGACTTACCTTTAAAGGAAGTACAGAAAATGAACTTCTGTTCCGGGCAAAACCGGACTACGTTCTCTGTTACAACAAAAGATACGCCACCTAGTGCTTAAAACCTGAAAATATTGCACCAATAATAAGGTTTATTATGCACACATAAATTGTATTATTTAAAAAGTATAAGTTATTATTATAATTTGTGTAATAGTGAGCGTGAAATATTGAGTGGACATGTAAAGAACGTCTACGAATTGCACATCCACAAGATGTTAATTTACTTTTTAATATTATTTTTGTTTTCCCCTTTTCACACATTAGCATTAAAACATTTCTCACTCCCTTTTTTTAGTGAAATAAGCAGACAGCGAAAATAGGATGGAGGAAAAAAAGGAAACGTTTATTGAACACTTTTCAAAACTATGTACAAGGGAAAAACATTAATCAAGCAAACGGCAACATATCAGCTGTTCACATGAACACATGAACGACCCTTCTTTAGGCCAACGGACCAGCAGCCGACATGCCGTCTTGCCCCGCCTGGTCTTCCTTTGCAGGCAGTCCTCTGCCTCGTCGACGTCCCACAGCTCTCCCGTGCCTGAACCGCCACTCTCGTCCGCAGGATGGATGGATTCAAGAAAGCTGTCGACGCTCACCTTCAGGTCAAACGCCGACTGGAGAAAGTGGTCCTCTATTGCGTCCGCGACGTTGAAGATGCCGCCAAGTCCGGCGGCGCGCAGGTACGAGGACAGCGCCAAGCTGGTCAGCGACATGCAATGTTTCCCCCTGGCAGTCAATAAGACGGCCTTTCCCGCAAAAGACGGGCAAAACGACAGGGCCCCCTGCTTGAGCCTGCAACCCTCGCACCTGTGCATCATGGACCTCTCCAGGAACTGCATCTGTACGAAGCGGCAGCTTGAGCAGTTCCGCACTGTTCGCACCTCGATGCCCTTTACGGTGGCGCTGAAAAGCGCCGCTGAGGTGTCGTTCTGCTCGCCCCCTCCTTCCCCCGGGACGGCCAAGTCCGCGATCTCCTCGATGGAGCTTGTTGGACCGGTGCACAAGCTAATGAAGCCCTCTCTGTCCCGTGTAGAAAGGTTCGTGAATTCGTAGGACAAGCCTTCCTCGACCTGGCCGATGAAGCTGTCCCAGAGCGTCACCTTGACCTCGCCCGTCCCATCGGAGATCCTCAGCTCGCAGTCGGCCTGGTTAACCTGAACCACTCTGCACTTGAGACGCACTTGTCCGCGAACCTCTCCCACCTACGGAAAACAAGCACAAACGGCCCGTCATTTCTCCGCAAACACACAGGAAAAGCGACCGCAACAAGTGAGCCGCGACTCGCACCTTGTGCTTGGGACCCAGCGCCTTCACCTCCGCCACGGTCATTCGTCGGCAGCTCGCCGGCGTGCTCCGCAAAAACGCCAGCGTGGTCACGTGCACCTTAGTCCCCCGGGAGCACAGCACGTCGGAGCCATCGGGATCAGCAAAGCCTAAGAGAACACGCAGACGTCCGTCAATCAGGACGGTGCCACCTGAGATAAGCAATGATGAGTAAATCAGCTGACTGGCATACTTATGCTCCCCCGGACGTTCCGCAGCCGGACCGCGTTGCCGTTCTTCTCGGCTTCGGTGAACGTCGCTTGCTGATCCATCGAGAATACGACAACTCGGTGGAAGGACTGCCAGTCGCTCTGCAGGACCACCGTAAAATACGGCGAGTTGTTCTTAGACTGCCTTCTGGGCGAAACGTTGTGGATAAACCCCTCAACAGCGTCTTCCCCCTCTTTCCGTACTTTCGCTGGACTGGCCATGTCTTCTTCCTGGTGAATTCGGACGAGTAAACCGTATATGCGACCTCGGGGCCATACTTATACCCTCCATATGCAAATCAGGTGTAGGCTGGCAACTGTGCATTTGCTCGGGCACTTTGAAAAAAAAAAACATCACGGCCAATCACAAAAATCAAACAATGTCCGAGTTTACAAATACCAAGTAGGAGATGGACGGAACGTGAACAAAGTATCGGAATAGCATGTACACTGGCCCTTGTCTGGTCTTTCTGAGATTTCTGTGCTGCGCAACAATTCCTTTAAAAGAGTATTTTAAACAGTATTAAGCGCCGTCTTAAACACAGCGCAAAAAGACAAAAGAATGTGTAGACAAACATGCCTCACATGCATTTTTAAGGAGGCGTCTTTTGTGCTTATGTGCGGAAATGGTCGGAAGCCGTTACAAAATAATTTTAAAGGCTTTAAACGGGCAAAGGTCTGTGGTTTCTGTGTTCCGCAACAATTCTTTGTGCTTGAGAAGCCTATTTTAAAGAGTCTCAAACGCCGTCTTAAACTTAACGTAGAAAGACAAAAGAATCCGTTGACAAATATGCTTCACATTTTTAAGAAAGGCGTATGAACTTTTGTGCCGAAATGGTCGAAAGCCGTTGCAATAAAATAACGAAGGCTTGAAACGGGCAAAGTTCTGTGATTTCTGTGTTTCCAAACAATTATTTTCATCTTAAGTAGAGTATTTTAAACAGTCTTGAACGCCGTCTTAAATTTTACATAAAAAGACAAAAGAATCCATAGACAAATATGCTTAGCATTAGTAAGAAAGTCTCTGAACTTGTGTGCTTATGTGCCGAAATGGACGGAGGTCCTTATAATAAAATAATAAAGAAATGGGCATTTGCAGTGATACAGCCTGTTGTAGGCTAATTTAATGAATAACACAATAGTTTTATATACTGCTCAAACATGCTAGCTCTTCTACTTGAGAAACCTTTACATACGGTAAACTCAATTATTCAATAACAGTTTGTCTTTTCTAAAAGTTTGTCTAAAAGAAAGAAACATAAGCCTATGCTACCATCTAGTGGTCATTTCACAAAACAGCAACTTACATAAAGCCATTCGCTCACTTACGATTTTTCGTGAACTGCTTACACACGTTATCAAAACTAAACCTTTTTTCAAGACTCTACACACAATTCCCAAAACTGCACACACAAAATGCAAAATGCCTCTCCTTGAAAATGTAACACTGTATTGAAAATGCCAAAAATACATGTCGTTATGAAGCATTTGCATCAAATGGCAAACACTTCTTTCATAATAGTAAATGTTACTATTATAAGGAGTAGGAGGCCTCCACCTCTGCCTCCTACTCCCCTTACTCTGTGTGCATTGTTCCCATCCATTGTTCAAAACCAATAACTTGACCGTTGACCTGTTTATAGGCCTCCTCTAAAATTATGATTTGGTTGGGGTTGAGTAAATTCAATTCAATTCAAGTTTTTTTATATCTTGCTTTTCACAATGTGTATAGTTTCAAAGCAGCTTTACGGGGCAAACAGGAAAAACAGAAAAATTAAAACACAGCACAGTGCATAGTATTTATAAAAAGAGTAAGATCATTCTAATGCATAATATGTTATTTCTTAATAAATTAACAAATGCAGTCTCCCGGTGACCAGGCCAACACTGCCCTGCTGAGCAGATCCCATCTGATGTGTCATAGCTGCACTCAAACTGCTGACATGTGATTTAAGTTTAGCATTAAATACCAAATATTGTAACTTCAGCATTAATGTGACAAGTAGTCCGTCTTTGCTCTTGGTTGGGGGTGTAGTGGTCTGAGCTGGGATGGTCCCCCAATGGTCTCTTTGGTGGTGGTGGAATTGCCTTAGATGGAGCTGGGATGGTCAGTCAGTCTGCAGCTGTAGCTGGTGTAATCTCTAGGTGGAGATGGGGATATGTCGGTCATCTGCACAAGGTGGAACTTCTTCCTACCTCTGGATGGACTAACTAACGTTAGTGTGATGCACTGATGACTTAGTGCGGCATTTTGATTAGTTATGTTTGAAAAAGGAAATCAATAAAGTTAAAGGTTGAAAATTAGTGTTTGGTTTTGTCGATTGGGTATGTGGTACTGGTGAATGAATGTCAGGTTTCAGAAATTGTGTGACATTTAAACATTTTGTGTTTAGCAATTGAAAAAAACTGTAAACTAAAACACAAGGTTAACATCAATAATCATTTTAGTAAACAGTGTTTCCTTTTTTTACCAACATGGCCTACTCAGGCGCATATGCAGAAAGAAACATATATGAGGCTAATCTAGAATGCTTGATAAATAAAGAGCATCATCTTTTTTTCTCCACAATGTTGATTTACTGTTTAGGCATTCAATCGCGAACCAACCTTAGAATCTGACTAACATTGTTCTTACTATTATCCAAATTATTTTCATCTTTATTATAAGAATGTGGTTGCACTGTGTACTTTTGAGTATCATGTGTGAATGGCTTCTTCCAGCAAACATGAATGTGAATCAATGTATCCATTCAAGATTAATTCTTCAGAACACAAAAAAAGCTATTTTGAAGAATGTGCATTGTATTGAAAATATCTCTGCACTAGGATGTGATAAAGACACAGGACTTGCTTTTTTTTACTAATGGCTTCGTTTATTATCAATTAACAGCTGCCAAGCCACGCCCATAGCAACCAAACAGATTATTTTAGCAACCTTCAACCAAACCAACGCTGATGAATTCTATGGAGTGTAAATGTAAATAATTATCGAACAAAAGTTGAAATTTCGATTCATGGTTGCGATGAGGCGCAAATACATCAAACCCGGAAGTAGCATTTTTTAATGACATAGCTATATCTCGAGAACTATTTGAGATATGTTCGTGGGGCGTGGAATATATGCGTAGGAACATAACTCCGAGATCACGTTTAAAAGTTGCCGGCGTTTGGACACTAGGTGGCGCTATAACAGTAAAAATGGCAAATTGAGATGTCTTTTTGTTGCGTGAAAAATTGTGTATAACGTGACATTTGACATTTACGCAAACTATTGATATCGTATGATAGCTCTCCTCATTCCAAACAACTTTGCTCCTACAAACAATGCTTTCAATAAAAATAAAGTTTTCTCATTTTGGAATTAAACTCTTCATACATAAAATTGTATATCATTGTATTGTCACTAAACACATATAAGCAATAATAGGTGTAAGCTCAATCATTGTTCATCATGGATTATTTAATAATTCAAAATAACTCAAGTATGACTTTTATTTTAAAACTGGCGCTTGTTTGACGTCACTGATTTGAGATGGACGTTTGCCGGGAAGCAGGTGATTTCTTTCAGCAAAGCGGATTAAAAGGCAAATATAACTACCATCCTCTTGATGTAGATCAATAAAGAAGGGAAGTTTACGTCGGGAGGGCTGTGTGTTATGCTTGAGACCTCGCTCATCCATTTTACTCACAGGACGAGTGTTTGGTTTATCTTGTGGCCAGTCTATTGTCAGTTGAGCTACCGCCGCTGTCATGACTTCCACTACATCGGCGTGAACCGTTGCAGTAAGAGGGGGAACATAATCTAATCATCCTGCTTCGATACCCGTTATATCTACATCCTCAGATGCAGAACATTGCCGAACCGGACTCACTCTCTAAGCAGGAGAAATCGCAGTGCGTGCTCCCAACTCAGCAGAGAGAGAAGTAGAACCAACGGAGGGCAAAGAGAAGCCGGAGCATGTCTCTTCAGCCTCCGTGACGTCCATCTGCGAGCCCCACGAGCGAAGTTTCCGCTCTGCCTCGGCAGAAGCGGGACCATCACCCGGCGGAGCTTGCACCTGGCCGTGCTTACAAAAAATTGCCATGCTGGAACGGAGCTTACGCTTACGCTGTGGTAAAAGTCCACAGGGCACATAGTCAGCTCCCTCGAGAGCTGACTTTGCATGCTCCGCTCCCAGACAGACAACACAGAGATCATGTGTGTCCTTGCTCGTGATAAAACGCGAACAAGGAGCAAAAGGTCTGTAATTCTTATCTGACATGTTAGCAAACTGGCTAACCAAACAAGCTTCTTTCACGCAACACAATTCTTTTAGCTAGACACCACACACACAGAGCCACTTTGCTGAGAAGAAAAGTGCTGAAGTTGACTGATTCGGATTTCGCTTTATACCTCCTGGTCCATACGTCATTCATGACGTATCGTTTCACTACTGGACGATGTTGACACACGTTCTCAGAGCTGGTCACGCTGAGGCGTTCCCCAAAGTGTTGCTGTGGCGACGCAGTGCGAGTTCCCTCGAAAGGGAACCTCTGTTAAGTAGACTTTTTAGTTCCTAACAAAAGCAGATGACATTGTGGAGCATATGATACCTAAAATTCTTCCAAACAAACCAGAGTTTGTATATATCAAATCGGATATCCAATAACTATGTAACTTTTCAGTTTATTTGGACTTTTTAGGACTCTTGATTGACAATACCAAAAATCATGGTTATTAAAGGTTTACTCCAACGAAACATTAATATTCGGCCATTAATTAATCCCCCTCAAGTAGTTTAACATCTGAATGACCTAAATTTTTCCAAAAAACACAAATTAAGGTAGTTGTGGAAGCTTTTGGACCACTTGGTCTCATGTGCACTCTGACCACACAGGTTCTACATCAAAACATGCATTCATCGAGCAATGATGACACAGGATGCAATGTTGTGTGGCTCTCCAGAAACTAAGACTCAAATCAGTATGTTTTTGTATATAGTCGTTAGTTTTGTTTGTTTGCATACAAAAAGTATCCTCGTCGCATTATAATAAATTATACTGAACCACTGGAGTAGAATGGACAATTTTATAATGTCTTTAAACACTTTCATCACTCTTAAGATTGGTAGCGTTGCAATATGCGGAGGAGTCAGACAGCTTCCAAAACTCATTTGCACTTTGGGTAAAAATGGAGGTCATACAGAGGTTAAGCTTTAATTCGTCTTGATTAATGACGATACTGTTATGACACAGCTATTTGGCAGCCATGGCAGCCTTGCAACATCAGTACGGGCACGAAGTGAAATCACAGCTTTGTTGAACATGGCAGATATTCAATCAGGTAATGAAAAGGCTTTCCAGAGTTTTGCACTCAATGTTGACCTGTTAGTAGGCATGCTGATGTCACTCGAAGTTCCACAGGGATGAGAACTCACAATATGTTCACTTGGGGTTCTCCATTCCCTTCACAACTCAGGCCAAGGTCTTCGTCCAAAAGCTCTGGAGCTCTGCATTAAGCTCTGTTCCAGCTTTAAGTTGAAAGCATCTGTTCATGAGGTCGCTGATTAGCCTCATTAGGGGTTTTATCAGAGTTGGGGCTAAACACTGCAGGAAAATGGATCTCGCGGGGCGGGGAGTTGAGAACCTGTTCTAGAACGCTGTTCTAAGGTGTTGCATCAGAGGCTTTGCTTTTGGCAACATTTATCTCTGAATTTTTTTCTAAATAGAACTTTATTTCAACGTTATAAGTGATTGAAAAACGTTAGCATTAAAACATTATTCTTACAACATTAGAGGAACGTTATCAAAACATTACTTCATTAAAATGTTTATTTATTATTTTAAATCGGTCCTATTTTTTTTGCAAATTCAACTTCTGAAACACATTGCAATGCAATTAAATACTATTTTATATATTTCATGCCTCTAGTGGAACTCATACATTCAGCTTGATAGGATGGGTGTTTTTTGGAGCGCATGCTCAGTGGCACAAATCAATCAAACAACGCGGGATCAACATAAAGACTCATTTGAGACGGCGCGCCTTTTAGGTGAGTGATAGTTTTGAAAAGGAAGATTAGTTCGTTTTGGAGCAGACGATAATAACGGTTTAATGAAATAACTGTAACCATCAACGGAATGAACTTTCTCTAGAGTTAAACTGCTGCTGCGCTTCACAGATGAGCCGTTACAAAAGGAACAACTAACACGAATGTGTAAAGGCAAAATACATTTATAGTAGTAATTATTTGGACAGACTATCAGTATTGAAATTTAGAACACATTTTTGGCTACTCCAGTAAAACTGACAAGAAAGTTTTAGAGGTTTATGTAATAATAATAAATCCATTCTTCTGTCTTTGATTTTATATAAAGAACGTTTCTTTTAATGGACTCACGGCATACATTTTCAATATCTCCAGCAGGCAGTTGTTTCGGGGTTGCTTGAAATGATATCTGTTTGAAATTTGAAAATTCTGAGAAAAGACATGATACACGTTATTGCTGATACGATGTCACATTAAATGTTTTCTCAAATTGTGCCTAAAAGCATATTTTTAGCTTGATCCACCCAGAGCTGTTGAAAGAGAGGGTTGCTATGAGCTTTGACCTCGTGGTCACATGGTTCATGCAACTCTAAACTGTCAATCTGTTTGAATGGGACTAAGCGGGAAAGACAGTGGAAGCAGCTGTATGATCTGCAGCAATATTCACAAAAAGACAACATCATATGCGCTGTTGATTACATTTATATTAAATGTCTGCTGTTAAATAAACAGTGTTCATCGGTTCTGGGTTTAATTTGACTAGGAATGATCTATATTGTGCAATACATCAACAGTATGTATGCATGCCTATGAAGATTTTGTTCCAAAATGAGAATTCCATGTTTAAAAAAACATGTTAAAATTGTAAAAAAATATATGTTTTTAATGTGTTGTATTGTGTAAGTTAGCTTAGTTATTTTTTGTTATTTTTGTTATTTTATAAATAAACCAACTACAGTTAATTGATGTTAATTGGATTGCACAATGAAATTATCTCATTTTGGAACCAAACTCTTCATATGTCTCTCATGCTCCATGATCGGTACATCCCAATGTTGAATTATGTAAGCTCCAATCTAATTTTACTCTTTTATGTAAAAAAACTGTGGTTAAAATGTATGTTGATATGAGCTATTTCTATTAAGTTAGGGTTACCAAGCTAACATAGGACCCACCTCTGGAAAAAGGTCATTAATAACAAACTTGACTGCATCACTGTGAAGTGAGGTGATGAAGACGTCATCTATTTAGTCCTTATCTTCAAGGTTTACAGGTACAAGCATGGTCTTGGCAGAAGGATAGGAAAACATTTCGAGCCACTTTGACTTCTTTTGGCCATTTATGATGGACTGTGTAGAGAAAATTGAGAATGTCATTAAAACATTGTCACTGTAAGTCATATATTAAATATGTTAAATGCATTCGTGAACCATGTACCTGAATGTGGTTATCTGTTCCTCTGGTTGCTACAATGAAGTCCACCAACGGTTGGTTGCATGACTTGCGGTTCCTCTCAACAACAACATGATGTGGCTGATCATAAAAATATCCCGGTAAAGAGGTTGTAATGTCCCTTCAGTCAGGCACCATGGATCCTCGTTCCAGTGGGCAAACCTTTTCCCATACCTAAAAAAAATCTGATTTTTTCCCCAGTAAGGTACGGCAAGGCAAGTGTATATATATAGCACATTTCATTCACAATGGTAATGTAATTTTGTCTGAAATCCTAGACCACTTCGGTGTATTGTATAATCTGAAAAAAAGGGTTAGGTTAGGTATTGATGGAATTTCCTTACCTGAAGAGAGAATACAATTTACATGAGATAGAAAGAGAAAATTGGCATTTATAATTCAGACAAGATCAGAGAGATTTTTTTTTCTAAAACTTTTTGAAATAAGACAGTACAACTGCATGGTCATTTATATATTTTTTTTAATTATTTCCAAGTATTATTACAAATGAGATCAATGACATCACAACATAATAGCCCGAATTAGCCAGCCAACAACTACTATTAAGAAAACAAGATACAATATTAATTGAGCACTAACAATCACAAACGTGATAAAACCCACATGAGGTGCACACACATTTTAATCCAGATTTTTTTATTTAAATATTCAATGGAAAATATCAAAAAGGTATACTGTATGTACAATAAATAATTGGATCATCTCTTTAACAACTCAAATCAAGATCCATATGGGACTTATGTTTTCAATATGAGTTTGAACATGTTTGTGGTTGTTGTTGCTCAATTATAGATTTTTTTATAAAACCTTGAGTACGTGTGCAGCTAAACTGAAATGGTTTATATATAATATATAATGCAAGTTAACAGGGCCAGAATAATATCTTACCAGGACAGGCCATCTCGCATTGACTACGGAGACAATATGAGAATAAATTATACAACAAAGTGTTCATGAATGAAGACACCCTTTGATAACTCAAAATGAACAATTCAGCAGACCTCTTGTGCTTTCTCAAGTGGGCTGAAAGATTTTTCCAGACAATAAACCCATCCCTGCTTAGTGTCCTTAACTTTGTTACTAAGCAGGCGGCAACAAAAGCACATCATTTTTTTCATTGTACGTGAGCCACGACATCATTATTTTTTCTTCGTTCTTGATTTAAAGGCTGTTTGTAAATCTTCACCCCTTATGATTTTTATGGATAATCTGTGTCCTTTATCTAAACTGGGCCTCTCTGCACTATTGAGCAGCACTCTTTGTCTGAAAGATGTTTTGGCCAGAGTCCTGGGTCATCTTCAAGTGTAACTAAACAAAACAAAATAACACACATAGACCTACACAGGTAAACTCTATTAAAACTATTTTGATACTTTAGAGTGTATGTATACTTTTTTAGTTCACCCAAAAATGAAAATTCTGTCATTATTAACTCACCCTCAGATTTTTCCAAACCTGTAGAAATATCTTTGTTCGGTTAAACACAAAGGATATTAGGATAATCTCAGTATAGTGGAGTAGTCGGGGCGAGATCATGAGTCTAGGCCGGTGAGCAAGTGCTAATGTGTGCAGCTGTTCGCGCACCGGTCTCGTATCACATAGATCGGGAGCATAAGAGAACGAGCAACCGGGCCGTCGATGAGAGTGCATACGCCAGCATTCATGCTCACGGTCGGATGTACTAACAGTGAAAATGACGTGAGAATGTGCGTTCATCCACGTCAACTTTATGCCACATTGCCAATGGCAGAATCCGAGGAGTACACAAACCAAGTTTTTAGGGACCATACTGATTTTCTGGCCCACGATGATGACTGGTTTATCAGCCGTTTCAGATTTCCAAGTGCTATCCTCTTGGTACTTTGTGCTGAGTTGGGTCTGAATTTGGAGAGAGAGACAGCGAGGAGCCACGCATTGCCCGTTACCTTACAGGTGCTGACAACACTTGGTTTCCTTGCAACTGGGTCTTTCCAAAGGGAACTGGCAGACCGCTCAGCAATGAGCCAGTCGTCTTTGAGCCGCGCAATGCCAGCTGTATGGGACGGGATCATCTGCATGTCTACCAGGTATATAAGGTTCCCATACGATGCAGTTGACCAGCCAAACATTAAAGCGCAATTTGCAGCGATAGCCGGTTTTCCTAATGTAATCGGAGCGATCGACTGCACACACATTGCTATAAAGGCGCCATCTGAGGAAGAATTTGCATATGTGAATCGGAAACATTTCCATTCAATAAATGTGCAGTTAATATGTTAGGCACAAATGCGCCTAACAAATATTGTGGCAAGGTGCCCTGGGTCAACCCATGATTCATTCATACTTAAAAACAGCATGGTTGGTGTCATGATCCCGTTCTTGTCTTTGTGTTGTCTGGCTTGGGAGTTGTTATGTTTGATTTGTCGAGCACGTGCGATCCGTGTTTAGCGGCTAGCACGCGCTCGGTGTCTACGTCATTTACCACGCCCTCGTGTTTTTCCCGTCAGGGCTTTCCCCTCACCAGTGACTTGTTTGTAATTATCACATTCACCTGCTTTCTATTACCTCCCCTTAGAATTACCTTCATAACCCCTCTGTTTTCTCCCGTTCCTTGACTGACCATTGCGTGTTTTTCCCAGCTCAGACTGCCTACGTTCTAACGTGTACTTGACGTCCTAGCCTTAGCCTTAGCCTTGCTTTAGCCCTTGTCTTAAGCCTAAGCCTTAGCCTTGTCACGTCCTAGCCTTAGCTCTGTGAGATAACAACCCTACTTCTCCGTTTTCTGCTGCCCTGCCTTGTAACCTCTCCCGCTGCACTTACAACAGATCCCATTGGCGTTCCGGACTGCGATCTCCTGCTTCACCAAGCTCCACCATTGCTCCTGGATTCCACCCGTTACCAGGGGATACCACAATGGATGTTTTCTCCGATGGCCTGAACGATTTGCTGTTGTGACTCCAGAAAAGCATGCGTCAAGACGGAAACGCCGGAGACGTCAGACACAAAGGGCTCTGGCTGCTCCGGAAGGGCGGGCTCTGAGTGCGTGCCAGTGGACGTTCCTGCTATTGCACCACACAAGTCTAAATAAACACAGGCACATGTTAACTGTGATTTCAGTTTGTTGATTATTAATGGGTACACATATTTGGCATAAATGCAAATGATACGTAAAATATGAAGTGTAATTGAGCTAGATTGCATGCATTTTTAAATAAATTGCAGGTTGCTGTGTACCAACGTTAAGCAAATAAATCATAAATTACATTTGTGGCAGTCCTGTAGTGCATCCGAGTCTCCCACAGCAACGGATACTACTCCAGAGAGTGAAGTGTCGCCCATAATAGAGGCAACTCTATGCTCAAACGGTGTGAGTTCATTGACCCCTGTACCACCACCTGTTCTGCCCAAACTTTGTCGGTGTGCAGTAGTTCTTCGCTTGACTTCCACTTTGAAATCCGACCATTTCTTTTTAATTTCATTTAAAGTGCTATTTTCCGATCCCACCACGTTGACGGCATCAGCCAAACTCTCCCACTATTTTTTTCCTTTTGTTATTAATTCCAGAGGATAAAGTTCCAAATAAAATATTTTTTCTAGCTTCTACCTCTGACAGAAGCACCTTCAATTCACATTCCGTAAATTTTCGTTTCTTGGTTCTTGATTTTGCCAAAGTGGACATATTACCATATTCAAATTCATTTGATTGAGGGAGGAGACAGAGTGCTGTGCATGTCCGCTCAATTTCACGTTAATTGTGATGTTCTAAGAGAATATGCATGGGATCCTGTGTACGAAGATTAATACATCTGAGATTTTTTGTGCGTACACACATTGACAGCTTTGTCCGTACGCAATGTTTTAGTATGAATTCAACGCAACTATTTGTACATAAGACCCTAGTCCTGGGTCATTAAAAAAAATAATTTGTGCTGCTTTAATTGTCTTAATATTAGACATTGAATTATTGGCGATGACATCACCAGCCCCCCGACATGCTCCGAAATAGCCTTAATCGTTTGTGCCTTAAAACCTGAAGTTTGCGCTTCTTTTTTTGTGCTTCTGTGTGTGTTTTTTTATGATACAAAATAGAATTGGTCATTCCGAGGTCACTCAGTCCAACTGCCGACTTTCTGTCAATACTAATATATTTATTCAATAAATATTTGTCTTCTCTTCATGGGTTCTCTTGTCTTTTTCTTTATTTACACGGAGTAGCCTATCATCTGCTACGCTTCACTGCCACCACTGCACATGACACAATGTTAAACAAGATCCGGTGGTAAATAGTGTTAGTAGAGGAAAAATCCATTATTAAGTTACTATATCAAATTTCTGGCAAATGTAAGTACACCATTTTCACACTGACAGCTGCAATATTATTAGACCTCCTTAAAAGTGAAGGGAAGGACATTCAAGAAAGCTTCGATTGTCAATATTTATTCAACCAAAGACTCCTTGCTAATATCAGTATCCGTTATAAAATGCTAATTACAGCTGCACATCTCTAAAATTGTGACCCCAGGCTCAAGTCACATAGCCTATGAGATCATGAGCAACAAAGTTTGATTTCAACCAATAATTTTCACTATGATTTCAATTTGTGATATGGTATTACTTAGTCGATTTTAAAGATATGAAGGTATTTTCACACACTGTTCTTTACATTATGTAGGATAATTTCATGTTAAAAACAGCAAATCACATACAAAACACTTCAGCTCTGTTTTTACAGAAAGGGTCACATAATATTCTTATGTGTAACCCCGCCAGTGAAAACAGAGTTAAAGGTTTTTTTTAGTCATTGTCATTTTAGTCATTTTTGGATTGTTAGCCTACATAATGTAAAGAACAGTGTGTGAAAATATCTTCATATCTTTAAATAAACATTCTGTGAAAATATAACATTGATATATTTAATTAACCAGTTCACAATTTCCATATCACAATTTGAAAATCATAGTTAAAATCTATTTTTTTGCTCATGACCTCATTGTTTATGAGACTTTAGCCTGGTTTTCAAAAGGAGGTTTACATTTATTGTTAGTACATTATATAATCCTAATATTCTGACCAATACAGTTATCCATGAAAATACGTCTATGCTATGAATGACCTTATAGTCAGGATATGTGGGTAATTTCATTTTGCTTATACCAGATGCCCAAGAAACCAGCAGTTGACAGGGATTCCATGTTCACAGTCCTGTGTTCATCAAGAGAGGCAATAGTACAAAATGGCAACATAGCTACTCCAAATCAGAGAATCTGGACAGAGCTTAGTGAGCAGCTAGAAAACAAGATCACCCCAAAGGCTCTATACACTTTTGTGAAATTAAACAGACACAACATCTGGACTGCTTTAGGGCTTACTTGTGAAAGTGAGCATGAAACAAGTGACAGTAGTGATGACACTGACTTTGAGCCAGGGTCTTTTTCCCCCTGACCAAAAGACTGCTGGACTTTTGATCTTCAAGTTCCATTTCAGAAATGGATTGAATTCATGCCTGAAACAGTTGAGTACAAAAACAAGTTCTCTAAAACACAAAAAAAAGAACATACAATTTTGAAGCGTGGCATCTGAACGCATGTGATAAATTCTCATATCTGGCAAGAAGTAAAGAGCTCTTGCACATTTGCCTTTAAAAGAGCTAAGGTCTACCCATCAGACAGAGAGAAATACATTGAAATCAGAGGCAACTGTAAGGAGTGTCATGCCAACATTCTAATAAAATGTGACCGAGAGCCTGAAATGAACACCCCGATGGTGCTCAAGTGTTTTGTCACAAACACTGATGACACCGTGCACACTGGCTGTCCCAAGCGTGCAATTTCTGGGCAATTGCGTGTGCAGATATCCAAAGAACTATGTGAGGGTAGAATGGAACCCCATGTATGGAGGGGATCGGAGCACAAAACTGATGGACTTTGGAGATCCCGAGCCGAGCCATCTGCCTATGATGACAAGGATCCTATTTTGTCACTGCAGATGCTAAAATACAGTGCACCTCACAGTGTTAGCATTAAAGACATTGGACTGAACAAGTTTTTCTATCACTATTGGAGTCAAACACAAATGTATCTCTACAAGACATTATCAAAGACATCTACTAACCCCACTGTGAGTTTTGATGCAAATGGCTCAGTAGTGATGAAACTATAGAAACCAAATGGTATGTCTGGTCATATCCTTTTATATCAGGGCATTCTGGCAGTTGACGAAAGCAGAGGTTTCCCAGTGGTGCAAATGCTCTCAGAGAGACATGATGTTAATGCAGTAACAAATTGGATGACAGAATGGTTACGTGCAGGTGCACCAACTCCAAAAGAGGTTGTGAGTGACTTTTCTCTGGCTTTGCTCGGAGCTCTGGTCAAAGCATTTACTATTCATCGGGATCTCAAGACCTACATCAATGAGTGTTGTGGTGTCTTAATTGGGAAACAGTCAGCAAAAGTGCCATCTTGCTTTGTACGGGGTTGATGTGGCACACTGCATCAAGATGATCTGCCACTGGGACTGTTTGCGGAAAAAACCACATCGCATCAAAGATTTCTATGTGAGGTCAATGGCACAGCTTCTGAAGTCACAATCCATGGCCGATGCAAGGGAGATACTACGCAGTATAACTGTTGTTGCTCTCAGTGAAGCAGAGGGCAATGACAGCTCTGGAGGCCCCCTCATATCTGAAAGGTGCAAGAAATACCTAAAAGCCAGAATTGCAGAAGAGTGTGTGATCATTCCAGATGTAGAGGGTGAGGACCTGGACGAACTGGATCCATGTAACCAAACACAGACAGACATAAGGCAGTGGGTGACAGACATATGTGAGGAGAGCAGGTCACTTGCTGTGGCTAATGGTGATCATGATAATATGCACTTCCTCCCTGAGATTATTCCTAATATAATCTGGTTTGCGTGATAATATTGATTTCCTCCCTGAGATTATTCCTAATATAATCTGTTTTGCAAATTACTTACCACTCTGGACAGGGGTAATGATCCCTCACTTCCGTAGCACCAACCTGACTGCAAGTTCAGCTAATGTTGAAGCAGAGTTCAAAAACATCAAACACGGCCATTTCAACCATGAAAACCTGCCTATGCGTGTGGATCGATTCATTGCTCGACATTTGTCCTTCGTTGAAGGCAACATGCGGATTTGTGCCGCAAAACAAAAAGGTGAAAAAAAGGTCAAGAAGATGCAGATCCTGCCACAGTCATCATCACAGCAGCAAATACACCTCCCACCACAACTTGTAATATAGAATGAAAACCAGAAATGGATGCGGCCTCTTCTGCAAAGTCAGATACTGTCACAAACATCCATCCAAAAGATGAAGACATGGTGGAAAACTGGAGAGGCTTAGCAGTTCCGCCCAAAAAGAGGAAGTGAAATTCGTACCTCTCTCCTTGTCCTGAATGGCTACAAGCAGATCAATCTGTAAAGGGGAAAAAATTGAAAGTGGAAATGTTAAAAAACTGAAATAATCAACAGTTTGTTAAATTCAGGAACTCAAGAATCTCTGCGCTAAACACCTTTGCTTTTGTAGCTTTTGTCAATGTTTGTGTTGTGCTTTCTGCGATAGTGGCACTTTCAGAAATATAGTTCAAAGTGAAAACGCCAGTAACGTCCTCCAGCTTGTGAAAACTATCACCACAAATGGTCTGAATGCTCAGGTCTACACACAGAGGGCAGAGCTGCTGAGTGAAATATTCAAAGCCGTCAATTTGAAGTCAGGTGCTCTTCAGATCAATGCACAGTGCCACATCTCTACAATCATTGAAAAGTCAATGATTCTCAAAACATTGACTCAAAACATTGCTCCTCTCAGTACTGCGCTCTCAACAAACAGGTAACAAGGGAAATTCCATTTGTTTCTACTTCTGTTGCTCTACTGCAGGCTTGGTATGGCTCATCTTCAGACCGCAGTGGAAGAAGGCCTTAAGCATCCAAAATCCAACACAGTGTCCATCTGAATTCTAGACAGAGTCTACCTCAGAAACAATGCTCTGTGCTGGGAGAGTTTCCCACAGTTACAGTCTAAGAGAACTTCTGTGGATTGACACTGACCGGGGAAAAAGGCAACTCCACAGAATTTCCTTTGTGTGAATTTCCTTCCAGTCTGATGCTCCAAGGAAAGAGATTTACCTTAAGGGCAGTCATTGCTTTCAAAGAAGGCATAACCCAGGATGCTCTTGGACATTATGTGGCCTACTGTAGGAGTCCTCCATGTTTCTGGGAGTTGTATGACGACCTGAAGAGTGGAGTGACAGGAGTGTCAGAAAAAAAAAATATGCCCACATGCTGTGTTATACACAAAAGAATGCTTGCATTGTTTAAAAGTAATTTTACAAGTACAGTATTTTTGCTGTATGCCACCAACCTTTGTGTTCTTAGTCCTGTTTGGAGAGTCTAAATGATGATGAAAGTGTTAGAAATGCAATGTCTTCACTTCTTTGAGCATCACTGTTTAAATGTTTGTGGCTAATATAGTAAGTGCTGGATAGGGGACAATTATGCAGGACCTGTATGATCGTTTTGACTATCAGTGGACAGTCCAGGCCAATCAAGATCAGGACAAAATTAGAAAAACAACCCTTTGTTTTCAAAATTCTTTCCTTTCTTAAATGTTCAACATTTTCCAGATTCTGCAGTGTATGTAATGACCACCATATATTTGTACAGTATATACAACCAGACTATGTGTTAAAAATGTAGAAAGTGTAAGAATATTCTAAAACCTATCTTCTGGTGTGTCTGTAAGATCACTGGATCGCAGCATTCAGAATCAGTTCAAGGGTTTATTGTGAAAAGGTAGACTAACAGGTGAGGGTGGATCTACAATAATAAAGAAGCAATTAGAACATGTATTGACAGTTATGGACTAACAAACTACAACATACAATACTATACAATTGCAATATTTTCATATACAGAAGTATATTAATATCTAATAACTTATCATCAGCCTTACAGCAACATGATGTCTAAAAAAAATCAAGGGTACACGCATGGACATACTACAGCAAAACTTCACTGCAATTTCAATAATATAAACTGAGGTGAATGCGCCGAGTGCACTCTCTTAACCCCCCATAACCATGGAAAAATGACATTAACTTATAAAATATAGCTGATTCAATTAATAAATATCTTTGAAGAAACGGGTACTCACTATCATTTCCAAGACGAACACTACACACACATTCATTTGTTATTGCTCACGTTTAAACATGTGCCTCACCTCGCGCCTCTCTAATGATTGACATGCGCGTCTTTATATTGCGTGTACTGTCACATACATTCATTTTACCACGGCTTTTCACACAACAATGTAAAGTACTAAGTGTTGGACTTTAAGGCGTCCTGCATGTTCAAAAATTGAAGGAAGGCAATCTCTAACAAGTATTGAAGTTTATTGGTCAGAAAGTATCAAAATACAGCGCGCTGGGTTGCTGGACAACACTCCTCTGTCCTTCCCAGGAACAACAACCCCCACAGCACATATTCACAGCATTTATTGTTATTTCACGCCGATCTCTCTTCTGCCGGGGTGCCAGGATCTTCCTTGTTTCCACCAATCACCAACTTCTGCCTTATCTCGTTCCTGTAAAACACTTCTGAAACAACATTCCACATACCTCCCCCAACCCCCTAAACAACTGCAGCCGAAGATGCCCCTTCTCCCCCACAAACTCACATTCCTCTGCTGCAAGCACTTCATTATCAGCACATAGCTTGAGTATCAAATGTATGTATTAAAACACTCACAATATTATGACTTTACCTCTAAATAAGACACAACTAATTAAATGATTAAATGTAATTACGTAACTGATTAAAAACACTTACCTTGGCGTTTGCGTTTCCACACATTCTGTAATCCGCTGTGTCCTTTTAAACTTGAAAACGCAGAGTGGATAGGTAACAAATGTGATTTGGCAAGTCGTTTTGGTGTTACCTTGATAACGTTACCTCAACTGTATAGTTAGAATAGTCTCAGAAAGGATACTTTTATCGGCACAAACGGAGCACAAACGATTGAGGCTATTTTGGATGATTTCGGAGCATGTCGGTGGGCTGATAATTTCAGTGTCTCAAGGGTCTGAGGGTTGCACCTGACAGGGCCTGTGACATAATTGTTGCATGTGCCATCCACCACAATATTGCCACCATCAGAAAGGAGAGGACCCCTGTGATGGAGGTGCAGCCTGATGATGACCTCCAGCCAGTGCACTTGGACCAACCTAGTGGCAGAGCTGCACAGGACAGAATTGTGAATTTTTTACACATTAACCTTCATTAAATTAATAATAGAAGACAAGACAACATGCTTAGTTCATGGAGTTTTATTTCAATTATTGTTTCTCAGGAAAAGCCAGTGATGGTCATCTTTTGCCTGCAATAAGATATTTTGTTATCCAAGGGCAGCAATAGTGCTCTTTGTGAAAAAAAGTGTTTTAGCACTGACTCTGAAGTTCCTTTTGAAGCAACTCAATCTCTAGTACCAGTTTTTTATTCTTTAAGGTGTCAAGTTCAATTTCTATCCTTAATTTTTTATTTTTAAAGAGCAAAATACTCTATTTCATGTTGAAGATTCCGTTTATATAGGGTACGGATATCCCCCTGTGCCATTAAAAAAACTCAACAAGCCTCATACAACAGAAAAAGGAAAACTAGACTGCCCACCTCTGTATCACTTTGTGCTGTAGGCCTGTCTGTAGGCGTTTCCTCCTGCAACTCATATTGCTGTCAGAAATATAATGTACACACCTATAAATTAAATAAAGTTATTTGTGCACTTAGAAGTACTTCCTCCAAAGGACAGTCATCTGAGAGGGTTTCTTCACTGTCCTGTGCAAAAGAAAAATGGGTATTACAAAGTGTTGCACTTTCTTTCCTTTTGATGTAAAGTTAGAAATGTCCACTTACTGCACATATTTCAGACACCACTTTCTTAGAAACAGGTAAAAGTGTTGCTGTTTTATGTAAAACTACACAAAAGAGGAGAACTCAATGGCATTTCAATACACTAGGAAAAATATGATCAGTAACATATTGCAAAATATTTTTACATTTGTTATGCAGTTTTCACAAGTCAAAACAGTTGACTCAATATTTATCTGTTGAAATAACTGTACCAGCCATTTGGAATATAGACATATTTTCCTGCAGCAACAAATTATTTACAGTGAAGCAAGATTAAAATTCATTTACCTGTAATTAAGTTGTTGCTATTACTGAGGAAGAGCTGCCCCCAGGGATGCCCTTTACAATAGGTCGGTTGTCATTTAGCCCAAGGGCCAGCTCTTCTGCCGGGGTATAATGTGGGGGCGCAGGACCACCAGCTGTTTTTCTGCTCCGCCTTTTTCTTGATTGCAGACAAACACATCATTTAAAATGATTTTTTGGTAACAGATACTAAACAGTAGAAGTAGAAAGGAATACCAGTTTGAAGAATATTCTTGTACTTCACTTTTACTTTTTGCCATGTTCTAGTGGGTCCTGAGCTGGCTCTGACATTAAGCAATTATTAAATTATTAAAATAAGAATATATACTGTAATAATAAGTGTTATAACCAAAACATGGAACACTAAGGCATTTAATTTGTGTGCTACTTTTTGCCAGCCCTCTCTCCTGGCTTTTGGACACTTCGAAGTGTTCCATGACGTTTTAATGATTTTTTCAAACTCAGCAAACCCTTCCAGTAATAATTCTTGCTCTGCTGCGTTGAAAAACTGAGCGCGCTCTTTTGCCATGTGAGCAGCCAATAGCAGCGTTGCTGATCATTGTTTCTACTATTGATACATATCCCCTTTTAAACAAACGAATGACACTCAATTATCTCACTAACTCAATCCAGCGATACTAATCATATCCGGCAGGTGTGTTCGAAGAACCTAATTAGCAAGATCATATCATCTTGGATGTCTCATTTGATCTAGGATGTTTTAAGCAACGTACGAAGAACGGGCCCCAGGACTGACTTTGGACACCCCTGGACTACAACAACAAAAGTCGGTAACACTTTATAATAACTGCACGCTTTGAATCATTAGTTAAGCATCATTACATAGTTAATTAATCATTTATGAAGCATTGGCCCCACATTAATAGACATTAGTAAACAGTTTATAAATACAGCTATAAATGCTTTGTTCTTGATTTATAAGCATGTATATAATATGCCTAATAATCAAAGTTTCATACTTTATTAAGGATGAATTCATTATTTCTAAATTAAGGATTACATTACTTACAAACCAGTTAGTTAGGAGTTGTCAGTGGTTCATGAGATCATTTAGAAAGTGTAAGTAAATGATTAATAAACTCTTTGAATGCACATTTATACATCTTATTATTCTGACATATAGTAACAGTTACTTAATTTGTTAATAAATGCTTTTTTAACACACATTCCTGCTGTAATTCATGATTAATTATGGTAGTTGCAAAACATTTACTAGTTGTTAGATAACTATTTTTTGTGAGCTCATCTAAAGTGAGTACTATGTATGCCTTGTAAAGCATCTACAAATGAGAGTTAAAGGCTCAGTTATCTTCTAAACAGAAAAAGGGGAAAAACACAACACAGAGGAATTCAGAACATAGAAATATTTATTTCAAGATGCAAAAGAAATTAAACTGTACAACTTTACATATTAATGAATATAAAACGATTTAATATAAAATAAAAAATAAACCTCTGCAAAATTAAAATTATACAACCGAACAAATTAATTGATATAAAATGAAAAATAAACTTCTGAAAAAAAATGTAATTCCTGCACACCTCCAGAAAAAATATAGCTGAGAAGTGATATGCAACTCTCATTTGTAGATGCTTTACAAGACATACATAGTCCTCACTTTAGATGAGCTCACAAAAAATAGTTATCTAACAACTAGTAAATGTTTTGCAACTACCATAATTAATCATGAATTACAGCAGGAATGTGTGTTAAAAAAGCATTTATTAACAAATTAAGTAACTGTTACTATATGTCAGAATAATAAGATGTATAAATGTGCATTCAAAGAGTTTATTAATCATTTACTTACACTTTCTAAATGATCTCATGAACCACTGACAACTCCTAACTAACTGGTTTGTAAGTAATGTCATCCTTAATTTAGAAATGATGAATTCATCCTTAATAAAGTATGAAAATTTGATTATTAGGCATATTATATACATGCTTATAAATCAAGAACAAAGCATTTATAGCTGTATTTATAAACTGCTTACTAATGTCTATTAATGTGGGGCCAATGCTTCATAAATGATTAATTAACTATGTAATGATGCTTAACTAGTTCGATTCCCGCTTCTGACTTGTGTGTGTGGAGTTTGCATGTTCTCCCCGTGCCTCGGGGGTTTCCTCCGGGTACTCCGGTTTCCTCCCCTGGTCCAAAGACATGCATGGTAGGTTGATTGGCATCTCTGGAAAAAATTGTCCGTAGGGTGTGAGTGCGTGAGTGAATGAGTGAGTGTGTGTGCCCTGCGATGGGTTGGCACTCCATCCAGGGTGTATCCTGCCTTGATGCCCGATGACTCCTGAGATAGGCACAGGCTCCCCGTGACCCGAGGTAGTTCGGATAAGCGGTAGAAAATGGAATGTAATGATGCTTAACTAATGATTCATAGCGTGCAGTTATTATAAAGTCTTACCCAAAAGTCTTAAAATATAAACTGTCAAACAAGACTGACAGATCATAAAAAATCATCTTATTTGATTGACTGGTCAAAAGACTTGTCTGGGATAGTAGTGGGACAGTCACACTTTGATAAGATTCCAAACCTCAAGTCTCAATTCACCCATTTGCATGATAAAAGCCATAAAGCAAGGAAACAACACTCTTAGAAGAAAACTCCACATACAACATCTATATTATCTCACTCTATTTTAAAACAGCTTTCACAAATAGCATACAGTAAAAGCAAACAAGATGAAAACACATCTTTTTTTATTAGGTAGTGATGAGGGGGTGAAGGTATTTAGACGCACTGAAGGAAGAGTTGGGGTCAGAAGAGACCGTAACAGTCATAAAATATAACTGTCATCAGGGTTCACAGGTCATAAAAGTCTCTGCTTGAGTGGCTGGTTGACATAAACTTTGACAGGTGACCATAAATCAATCAAACTTTTGACACACAGTATATGATAACACTACTCACGACACACATGCGCACATGCAGATACACAAGCCAAGAAAAAACTGTTTTTAACAGACTCAAAAACGTAAAGAAGAGTTATTCCCGTGAATAAGAAACCGGAAAAGCGGAAGCTTCGCGTTTTTTAAGGTGGAACGGAAAGCTTCAATAAGAAAATGCGAATAAGAAGCTGGATTAAGCCTCGTCGTCTGGTAGATATAATATGGCGAAGTGCAGCTTGTCTCTTCAAGGTAGGACTCATATTAGAATGGTGAAATGTGCAAATATAGATGTGTAACATGAATCGTAAATTACATTAGATTAATAATAAATGAAACGCGAATAGTGAATTATTGGAAAGGTAAGAAGAAATTAAACGTCACATGCTTTTGTTTATGAGTGTCTGAAGCTAGGCAACAACGATAGTTTCTCTTATGTGACGTCCTCGTCTACACACTTTTTGTTACCAACTCAAAAGTATCTACTTTTCCATAACAAAAACACTTCATACTTTTAGTACGTAATATAACAAGGCCAATTGGGACGCAGCAACAGTCTCTCTCATTGGGCAGACGAGAGCATAAGCCCCGCCCCTCTTGATAAAGTACGAGTGGTAGCGGAACAGGTAGAATATATGAGCACCGCAGTTCAGATCATCTAACAATAGATTCACGAAACAAGCGGAAAACACGAGAAATAAAACTGCTTTTAATGAAGACTGTGAGAAAGTTAAACTTTATAAACCGCGTTAGGAGACGAGATGATGAGAGACTGAATCTTTACCTCAGAGGAACATTTATTTCTTTGTTCTTTAATGTAAATTTCTCCTCGGTGAGTATCACTGTTTTTATGATAATTGTGTTTATTAAAATCTAATGTTGAAATTTACTATTTAACGGGTATTGAACAGAAACCGATTTAAATTCAATGTATGATGTAAAATGCTTTGTTTGAGTTTAAAAATGTATAAAGTGATGTTTGGAGGTTTCAGAGAATTATATCTCAATACAGTATAGTGAGATGTGCTAATATGTGCTGTGGGGTATCCACCATGTGACGCTAGCTTTGCTAGCTCTGTGCATAGACTCCATTGTAAAATCAAATTGGCGATTAGCACGTTTGATATATGTGTGCTAGTAACGTTAAATTGCGCATATTTGAAATGTTGTGAATTCATTCTTGATTTAAACTTATTTCACATAATAACTGTAAAAATATTTATGTAAATTATAAACGATGCCCAGATAGACAAAATAAGTGACTGTTACGTAACGTCAACGTAAAATTTAAATCAAATTTATGTCGTGGCGACGTAATCTTGTGACGTAATCTGCCGGTCTTGGTCACGTCGTGACAACGTAAAAGATATAAAAAATGTAATTATTTTAATATTTTATCTAATATTATTTGGGCGGACATGCAGCAAAACCAATCAGAGAGTCTAAACCAATCAGAGATAGTGAAGAGCGGACCCCCCTCTGATTGGCCGTGGTCCTGATATTCCTGCACGTGTGTGTACCAGAGGTCACATTAACCCAAAATTCTCTGACATTGACAGAATGTTTGTTAGTTTCCTTGTGTAGTGATGATGACAGATCTCTTGTTCTTTAAGTGTGCCCTGAACCATTTACCTTACTTTCCTTTTGTTCAAACGGTTTTGTTCAGTATTTTTATAGACTTCAACATTACGAAATGTCATTTATATTAAATTATTATAAGAGTAAATCTCTTACCACTATAAAGTGACTTTAACTTGTGATACTGGACTGTTGTGCTTTTATTTTCATCACTTAACTTTAAACTCGTTTTTCTCCAAATCCGTTACTGAACATCTTAGCGCTTCAGCCGACCTCAGCCATAACTTTAGTGAAATCAACCATTTTACTAATAAACAATGAAATGTATTTCAAACTCTATATTGGACTTAAAAATGTGTCCAAATATTAGTCTTTGAACATTCACTGCATTTATTATTCGTCTCACGCTCTCACATTCACATGTGTGTGTACTGATGAAAGTCCTGTTTGTTCCCGAAAGTCACATTTTTTAATAATCAAATATATTGATTTGTGTGTTGGAGAAATAAGTAAACTCCACTTTTAAATTCTACTTTGGTTGATATGGGATTTTCATATAGCTGAATTGTATTTCAAAAAATGTCCATCTATTATAATGATGACATCATTTCATGTCTCTTTGTGTTTAAGACCGTTCTCCAGACGTGGACAACTATTCTGAAGACGACGATGACAGTTATTCTTCAGAGCAGGAGGTCAGTGATGATGCCGTTCAGGGTCAGGTCAGCACTTCTCATTATGTCAATCATCACAACAAAAATCCACTGCAGTTTATTATTGTATTGTATGTTTCTGTCAGAATAAATACTGTCTTGTGTGTTAACAGTGGATATGAACAGAAGTTCAGATGCGTCTATAGCACTTCACTCTACAGCTGTTGTAAGTCCACATTTTTGATTATGACACATGTATAAATGTGACTATTACACTTTACTAATAGTACAGAAACACAACATATAGATATAAATGACACAATGATGATGATCACTGAACTGAATCCACTGTACTGTGACTCTCTGTCACACATCAGTTCACATGTGTTATCGGTAGCTTGTTTCTGATGTGTCTAAGTGGTCGTTGTCATGGCAACATGTCTGTTTCTGTGGCTGTGTGCTAGTGTTTATTTGTGTGTGCAGGAGCAGACGGCTGGGGGGATGTCACATGTGACGGGGATGTGAACGCAGACAAATCAGCAGCAAACATCGGCAAACTCTGCAAGGCCGAGTCTCAGACTCTCATGTCATGGAGACGCTGTGTCTTTCGTTAAAAAAAGTAAGACCCTTTGTTTAGCCCGGCTAAATTGAGACAACTGAAAAGGAATGGTTCAATTATATTTACAACACTGTTCAAGTTTGTGCGGCTCATTTCCAGACGGCTGCTTCACGAACGAAGTGGGGCTATTCCAACCATTAAAACTTTACAAGGACAGTCTGGCACTTCTGATTTGCAGCCTGTAAGTATATTTTCATTTTAAAACACTTTGTTACGGACTAACGTGAGTTGACTTTGTCGTATGTTTGTGATCTGCAAATGCAGACGTGCGCGTGAAAAAAGACAACATGAGTCCTAATAATGAGTAATAATGTTCCACTAGAGGCAACAAATGTGGTGTTTATATTGTCTTTTATTAAGTATTTATTTAGGGTTTAGGGTTTATTGTCTTTGTTGAGTTGCGATGAGATGTGGCCTAACACTGGTTGATCAAGAAGGGCAAAAGCGCTCGTGTAATTTTTATTATGTTGCTCGCGTTGTTTTATAATGTAACCATTCCCTGCTGTAGTTTGAGCTTTTTAACGTCGTATATAAAACAGGGTGTCTGCGGATCCTTAAAATGTCTTAAAAAGTCTTAAATTCCATAATGTCAAAACAAGGCATTAATTAGCATTACAGTTTTTCTCAAATGCTTTGGCTCATTTCTTGAAACAGAAATTACATTCTGAAAATTCTAAGATCTTTTGGCAAAACATTCTAACTGTTCAGCACAACACTATTCATCACTTGCAAAAGCTAATATCTCTCCCAAAACTTTTCACTCATGCCTCAAAACTTAATTCCTTTCCCAAATAAAGAGTCAGTGCCACGAAAATGACAAAGATCCTTCTCAAATGCTTTGACTCATTTCTTGAAACAGACCGGACGCTCTCAACACTCTTGGTGCTTTTGCCAAAATAACGTGGATGGTTCGGCACAACACCATGGTTCACCTGCAAAAACTCATACCTCTCTCAAAACGGTTCACTCATGTGTCAAAACTAAATTAACTTCTCATTTAAACAGTCAGTGCCCCCAAAATGCTTCACCCCTTTGGCATTGTGTAAGCACTATATCAAAAGTCAAAATATTTAGATGTTTTGTCACTATGGCAGAGGACCATTGAAACATCCCTCATGTCCACCTTTCAGTCTTGGCCCATTCCTTCATTGACAATAGTTACTGTTCTGTTTTTTGTCTAGCTAACAGAATGCAATTGTGTATAAAACTGAAAAAAAAAGAAATAGGATTTTAGGGTAAGAGTAGCCTACAAGGTTTGACATCACACATTTTAATCATTATCTTTCACACATAGTTACGTCAATACATAAGAGTAAAAAGAAAATGTATACACCATAATATACTGTAATATAAATACACAAATAAAAAACAATTCAAATTATATGCAGCCTAGAGTGCTGTAAATAAAGCTGGAGTTTCACAACTAACAGTTCTTCACTGGTCGCTGTCTTCACCCTCCCGCTCCTGGGCATCATCATCATCCTCCTGTCCATCATCCTCACCCTCCTGTCCATCATCCTCACCCTCCTGTCCATCATCCTCACCCTCCTGTCCATCATCCTCACCCTCCTGTCCATCCACACGCTGCTGTCTGTCTGGCCACAGATTCTCGTCCACATCACAGCTCATATTCTCTCTTGCGATGCAACGAGGGAAGAAACGGCTTGCATGTCTCAACCGTCCCCTACACTGATCTCCTGTAATATCCTCACACGCAGTGTCCATTGCATGGAGCAGTGACCTCTGATCTTGAGCCCGATGCTCATACACTCTCTACCTCAAAGCGGAGAAAAAGGAACATTAGGCTGCACTCGGTGACCTACCTAAATTGTGGACCGAATTTCATCTGGGACAGCATGGTGTCTTGGTGCTCCCCTGCCTCTTCCCCCTATTCCACCACCAAGCACCCTTGCTCCTCTTCTTCCTCTTCCTCGAGCACGCATTTGCCCTTGTTCATTTTCTTGGCCAGGTGCCTCCATGTTCAGAAATTATACTGGTCCTGCACGGTCAAGCTCTTACAGTTTTTCTCAATTGCTTTGGCACATTTTTCGCAACAGTCTTAACATCTCTAAACTGTGAGTGCAAATGTCACAACTGTTTGCTGGAACCTTAGAACTTTATTGCATGTGTGCAAAATGAAGTTACTCACCCAAAACATTTAATTCATGCTTCAAAACCTAGTTATCTTGTCAGTAATTTGGCCAAGGCCACCAAAATATAAAGTACTTTTGTCATCATGTGAGCCACACTGGTCAAAATGTTTAGTTGTTTTTTCACCATGACCGTCACCCATGGAAATAAAGGTTTCATAAAAAAAAAATTGAGAAGAGTCAATGGTACACAGAAAAAAAAGTAAATGAACATTTTGATTTATTTAGTACATTTATGTTTGTGTGTGTATTACATGTAAACTGAAATCTTGCTTGTCCAATTGCTGTACATTTCATATTTCTAATGGTATGTTACAACAAAAATACAATAGTAAATAACTACAAAATAACCTCCATGAAAAACTAACTATTCTTGTTGGACATCCTGTCGTTCTTGTTGGTCAGGCCAAAGATTTTCATCAACATCACATCTTATGTTTTCCATTGTCATGCACCGGGGAAAAAATCTCCTTGAATGCCGCACCCATTGTCAGGATCTGCAAGGAAGACAATGCAGGGAGAACCCAATATGCAGGCAGAGACAGGCAGTGGATGAAGGGGTTAACAGATTTATTATATATATATAACAAGACCAAACGGCAAAACAAAAACCCACGAGGGGGAAAACAGGACAGGATAATATATAAACTTAAACAAGGACTAGGACACTGACTTACAACTAAACTAAGAAAACAAACACTTGAGACAAACACTAAACTGACACTTACTATACACGAGGGAACAGGAACAAGGAAACAAGCATAAGGCAAAAAGGCATTCACAGGAACAGGAACAGGAACAGACTCTAACACAGCACAAAGCAAAACAACTGCAAGGACCAACAGTTACAAGTACAGCTTACAATGCACGAGCCCAGGACAAAGAAACATGAGGACTCTTTATGGGGAACAAACACGATAATTAATAGGGACCAGGTGACACATATCAAACACTAAGGGAAGGCTAACGAGACTGAAAGGGCGGGGACACAGACGAGACTCGGGGAGAGTATTGAAAGCCACAAGGTCAAAATGTCTCTCCCCACATGAAACAGAGGATCCTGTATGATTCCACCTCTAGAACAAGAAATACCTGACAAGGTGAGGTGGAATCATGACACCCATCCCCTGCAATGATCAGCTGTGATGTCCTCACATGCAGCATTCATGGCATCCAACAGAGACATCTGATCTTGTGGTCTATGATAGGGCTGCACGATTTGAAGAAAAAATCTAATTGTGATTTTTCTGACCAAAATTGCGATTTAAAATGCAATTTGACTACTATTTCAAATAAAAAGAGCTAGGTTTGTTGTTTTTGTTTTAACAGCATGCATCAAAGAAAGACATGCAAAAATGTCATGACAAATTAAGAGAATAACAACAGTATTTTAAATAGTTAAACTAACAAGTATAAACTAGGGATGGGCATTTAAGGCAAAAATAATATTAGAAGATCGATGAGAACTATTCGAAGATTATTCAAAATTCGCACCCCTCCCCCATATGGACGCAATTACAGAATTGCACGCACATAAACGGAGAGAGAGAGACCACTTTAAATCTGTGACGACACACTGCTTTATTTATTATGGAATAGGCAATCTTACATCAAGCTAAACATTAAGATAACGCGTTGAAACATTAATATATTAACAACCGAAAGACAGCACTTATTAACAGTACGTCGATCAGCTTCAACCGCTCATATTGCTACGACATTTCCTTGTAAAATATGAGTATGCACATTTATACCAACAAAAAAAACAGCAGGGTGATTGATCAAGGAAAATATAATAAAGGCATAAATATTTTAGACCAGACATGCGATAAAACGTATTAACCGTATGACGGCATTTATTAACAGTCCGGAACGATTTAATGAATTAACAGCTCAAAAGACTTCAGTTTCTATTGTCATGAAAAAGTTTCTCCAGACTGGCAGTGATCGTTTTTCTAGACTAACAGTAAACTCGGGATGTACACATTTTTAAAGCCCTCTCCTTCGACAAAGCTGATCGGAAGCGAATCCTTAGCGATCATTTTAGTAATTAAAGCCGTTATTTGCTCCGCCCGTCTGGCATCCAAATCGGTTGGCCTGCATTCGTCATAGAATAGTCTGTGATACCTCTGCAGGTGTTGATAGAGATTGGTTGTGTTGCCTCGCGAGGTCGACACACACTTTCGGCATGTTTTACAAAGCACTTGCTTTGGAAGAACATCATATATGAGTTTGAAATCCAAAATAGTTCCAAACATAAGCGTTGCTTGTTCTTTTAGGTATCAAGTAGTTTGCTGCTGCAGGACTTTGCGCTTCAGCAGACATAACATTACTTTGTTGCGTATTTTTAACTGCTGCTCCCTTTCGCGCTCATCTTTTCCAAATGACGTTCTTTGCTAATTCAAAAGCATGTACAGCGTTAAAATGTCCCCTATTGGTTAAACGTAAAATTGCAGAAGGAAACTGTGAAATACTACGTAGGTGTATTTTATCATATTTAAAGCCCTTAATCGAAATAATCGCAGCTTTTCCGATTTGAACATCGCATCCCTTCACATTGCGATTTCGGCTTAAACACGATTAATCGTGCAGGCCTAGTCTATGATCATATACTTTCCACCTCCAAGCAGAAAAAAACTCTTCTATTGGGTTTAGGAATGGAGAGTATGGTGGAAGGAACTCCACTGTTATCCTTTCATGTGCAGCAAACCACTCCCTAACAATGTTGGTTCGGTGGAAGCTGACATTATCCCAGACAACAACATAATTAGGCCAATGTGGTCTCACTAAACCTCTTTCTTGTTCTGGAATCAGGTCTGTGTAAAGTGTGTCTAGGAAGGCCAGGAGCAGTTGGGTTTTATAGGGTCCATATAGGGTTATAGTATATGTGTGGAATGTGCGTGCTCACTCCATTCTCTGAAATGGCAGCACACATTGTAATATTGGCCCCACGTTGGCCTGGGGTGTCAGTTGTGGCTCGGTGTCCAGTGAGATTGCGACCACGTCTCCGCCCTTTGGACAGATTGAACCCGGCCTCGTCCACAAAAACAAGAATATGGGTTGTTTCATGTCCTTCTAACTCCATGATTCTCTACGAAGAAACACAGAAACAAAATAAAGTGAATTTTTTATTCTAGAGTTCAGTAAATGTTTTCTCTTACAGTATTATGGGTTTCTAAAACTTTACAGTAATTACATAATACAGGCATCTTAGAAGTACAGTAAAACTCATTACGTAAGTGCACACCAATAGTTTACTTGGACATACTGGTACCGCAGCTCCTTTACTCTTTCAGTATTCCTCTCAAATGGCACCTTGTAGAGTTGTTTCATAGACAATTGATGTCTTTTCAAAACTCTGTCTATGGTGGAAATGCTGACAGAATCTATGTTTGCGAAGACATAATTGTCATTTATGATTGCACTTTGGATCTCTATTAGCCTGATGGAATTGTTGGCTATGACCATGTTGCAAATGTCTTGTTCTTGCTGATGGTTAAATACAAGGTTGTTGAGCAGTTCTATAGAATGTACAGATAGACTTGCATTTACAATTACAATATTGTTTTTTATAAAAATGCTTTACATAAAACAAACACAAAAATACATATTTACCTGTTTTCCCTACGAAAGGTTTGCACAATTGATGACACTGTGGACCTATTTACATTAGGCTGCACTCTTCGACCACCCACTTCCATTGTAAAACCAGATTTATGACATGATCCACAAGTGTGGCTCTGATTTCGTCAGAGACTCTGACTCTTCTATTTCCACCTCTTCCTCTGTTATGTCTTCCTCTATCACCATCACCACGTATTCTTACACGTCTTCCAATTGGTCTTCTATGAGCATGTTGCTGCAGTTCAGGGTTGTGGAAATCCTCCATGGTCAAGAAATGGTATTGATTGTGCTGTGGGCAATCTACTTTTTACTGTATATGCTCCCAAACTTCATTGGTTAAATGGATGATTGGTTGATTCAAATTGTATTGCAATTCGAGGTAATTTGCCAATGTAGCAGACATTACAAGCAATATCAATGTCAGATATTTATGCAATTTACATGCGTGTATACCAGTTTTTGAGAAGTGAATGGATTGTTTTGAATGTGATGGCGTACACGATGAAAAATGATTGAGAAGTTGTGAGGAGTTTGACAGTTTAAGTGAGAATTGACTCATCAGTTTTGATCAACAAGCCCTATGCAATTATTTGTTGTGCAAACTGCAGACGATTTTACTTAATGTTTGACCACATGTGCCAAAGCATTTGCAATTTGCTCAAATCAATAAGAAATTCCAATCTGATGTGAAAAATAAGCTAATTGTTCGGGGATCTGATCTTATTGTTTTGGAAAATACAATTTTCATTTGAGAATTGAGCTAAAGCAATTGAGAAAAACTGTAACATACATGTTTGGCAGCATTCACAGTCATGGACAGCACCTGTTGGTTAACAAAACTTACTGTTTGATTGGTCATCTGAGATGTGTGAAACTCTTCCTTCATTAGTCAAGTTCTACTTTCACATGACTGTCAATTTCTGTAATAAATTAATCAAATTTTCCAAGGGATTCATATATGGTATTCATGGTATTATGTTCTTGACTAATTTTGACAATTGAACAGACTTATATGCATGTGATGACTTATACAATGAAATGACGCTGACACGCTTTGGAGCGAACAACCATTAGACTGAGAATCAACAATCAGTTTAGATCAACAAGATCTAATCACTTGGAAATTGTGCTAAATGTAGGCTACCTGTACTTAATCATTTCAAAGATGTACTGAGACATTCACACATTAACTTAGAAATTTGCAATTTGATGAAACTAACGAGAAATTCAATTCTGTTGTGAACAATTGACATGTGGTTTAGTAGGTTTGTCCATGTTGTTTTGAAAATGTTATTTCTGTTTCTAGAAATGAGCCGAACCAATGGAGAAAAACTGTAAAATGTGTTAACTCCATGTTTCCAAGGTCTTAGAAATGCAATCGAACCAACAACCTTAAGATTTTCTTTTAGAAATCATGTACGTCTCTGTTTGTCACACAGAACAAAATAGCCGGAACCAACCAACAGATAACACGTGTGGGGGGGTGGTTGTTTGTTGGACTGGATATGTGCAAATTTGTTGCCATGAAATTGGTCTTAAATATCATTCTGCACTATTGAAAAGGTCTCTAAAAGTCTTAAATCTAAAACCCTGATAAAAGGTAATACAGTAAGCTATAGTTTTTACCTATTTAACGTAATATAAAAAAATAAAAACTCACCAATCCTTTACATCCTGCAGAAGTTACGGTGGCAAAGTTAATGTATCAGCTTGATCATCTTCATTTTCTGTATCAGATTCGGGCTCGAATTGAAATGAGGAAGTACCGATCACATTTTATCACCTGTCAGTACAATTGCTTGTGAACATGATGTTTCGAATAAATAGGAGGCGTTACATTTCCGTCAAACGCTTGCAGTATTCAACCAATCACTACACACTGGTTGATCACAAAACTAAATACCTTTATAAGGTTTATTTTTAGTATGGGAATTTTGACATTATTTTGTGTTTATTTGTCCGTTTCAGTATAAGAAGGGGTGAAAGAGAACTTTCAAGTTTAGTATTTTGTTTTCTGACTCTCTGGGCACGTGCATCTCTACAACCTGTGACACCTGAAGGCTTTTAGTTATTATTCTTCATGAAAGCTGATTTGATGCACGTTTGGCTTCTATCAATATCAACTGACAAATAAATAGCATTTATCGTGATGTATAACGTTTTGAATGCTTTGCAGTATTGTTAGAGAGTTTATACAATAGTTCAGTGCTTAAAGTTTAAACACATGAGAATTATGTGGGCCGGAAACACTTATAGATAAGTGAAAGACGGGACACGAAAATGAGTGACTGAATGCGCCGCATACACAATATAACATTTCTGAGCATTCATTTTATAATATTCAAAGATTATTTAGGCTATTGATCAGTTGGGCAATCGCTCTAAAATGTGACCATTTAGTCTAAAGCCCTGTACATGCTAAAATACAAAAACGCACAAACAGGCGTTATTATTCTGCTACTGTTCATTTCATTTGATTTCAGTGAGTTTTGAGCTTTATTTAAAATGTCATGATTAACACCTCAGTAACGAACTACACTAGTCATCATTTGAAGTGGATCAAAAAAGTTAATCAATATTGTCCTAAGATAAGAACAAGTATTGTTCAAAATTCATGTATAAACACTTAGGTATAATCAATGTTGTCATCAATGGGATTTCATTCCTCATCACTTTTAATGATGCCCAGATATGATTATTTCTCACATGGTGTGAATTGACTTGTCACACATTTAAGTGTCAGCAGATGAATAATCTCTGTACTGTAAACCAAGCATGAATTGCATGGTTTAACAAATGCCTGAAACAAGTCATGAATAAAAAACAACAAATGAAGCAAAAGCCTTAAATGATAACCAGTTCCCAATTTTGGACACCTGTGACAGGTCAATTGGTACCTAGTGACAAAGAATCATGTCTGGTGACCATCAAAAGCCATTAAGGATGACATTTCTTTAATGAGAACATAGACTTATAACGGACTTTCATGTTATGCACGAATTGTTAAAGAAACACATTTTGAATTTAGAACAACTTTGATGAAAGGTTTTGATCCACTTCAAACGTTGACTAGTATACATTATCCATAATTCTGTCATCAGTCCTTTTATAGTCTGGATATTTCCCAATAATAATTTTATATTTGTTGTCACTGGTTATTGTCTACAGTTAATTAGATATTTTCACATATTTGTGTAATGTATTTGCAGTGGATAAGAACAGATATTCAGATGAGTCTACAGCGCTGGAATCTACAGCTGTGGTACGTACACATTTTTGATTATGAAACATGTATAAATTTGACTTACTAAAACGTTACTAATAGTACAGAAACACAACATATAGATATAAATGACACAATGATGATGATCACTGAACTGAATCCACTGTACTGTGACTCTCTGTCACACATCAGTTCACATGTGTTATCGGTAGCTTTTTTCTGATGTGTCTAAGTGGTCGTTGTCACAGCTACATGTCGGTTTCTGTGGCTGTGTGCTAGTGTTTATTTGTGTGTGCAGGAGCAGACGGAGGAGGAGACAATGTGTCACATTTGACGGAGATGTGAACGCAGACAAATCAGCAGCAACCATCGGCAAACTCTGCAAGGCCGATTCTCAGACTCTCATGTCGTGGAGACGCTGTGTCTTTCGTTGCAAAAAGAAAGACCCTTTTGTTTGCCCTGCCATCATAACACAACTGAAAAGGAATGGTTCAATTTTATTTACAACACTGTTCCAGAAAAGTACAAACCGAATGTTCAAGTTTGTGCAGCTCATTTCCAGACGACTGCTTCACGAACGCTTTGGTTAAAAGTGGGGCTATTCCAACCATTAAAACTTTACAAGGACAGTCTGGCGCTTCCGATTCGCAGCCTGTAAGTATATTTTCATTGTAAAACACTTTGTTAGGGACTAACGTGAGTTGACTTTGTCGTATGTTTGTGATCTGCAAATGCAGACATGCGCGCAACGTGAAAAAAGACAACATGAGTCCTAATAATGAGTAATAATGTTCCACTAGAGGCAACAAATGTGGTGTTTATATTGTCTTTTATTAAGTATTTATTTAGGGTTTATTGTCTTTGTTGAGTTGCGATGAGATGTGGCCTAACACTGGTTGATCAAGAAGGGCAAAAGCGCTCCCGTAATTTTATTATGTTGCTTGGTTGTTTTATAATGTAACCATTCCCTGCTGTAGTGTGAGCTTTTTAACATCGTATATAAAACAGGGTGTCCGCGGATCCTTAAAATGTCTTAAAAAGTCTTAAATTCCATAATGTCAAAACAAGGCATTAATTAGCATTACAGTTTTTCTCAAATGCTTTGGCTCATTTCTTGAAACAGAAACTACATTCTCAAAATTCTAAGATCATTTGGCAAAACAGTCTTACAGTTCAGCACAAAACTATAGCTCACTTGCAAAAGCTAATATCTCTCCCAAAACTTTTCACTCATGCCTCAAAACTAAATTCCTTTCCCATATAAAGAGTCAGTGCCACGAAAATGACAAAGATCCTTCTCAAATGCTTTGACTCATTTCTTGAAACAGACCGGACGTTCTCAACACTCTTGGTGCTTTTGCCAAAATAACGTGGATGGTTCGGCACAACACCATGGTTCACCTGCAAAAACTCATACCTCTCCTGAAACGGTTCACTCATGTGTCAAAACTAAATTAACTTCTCATTTAAACAGTCAGTGCCCCCAAAATGCTTCACCCCTTTGGCATTGTGTAAGCACTATATCAAAAGTCAAAATATTTAGATGTTTTGTCACTATGGCAGAGGACCATTGAAACATCCCTCATGTCCACCTTTCAGTCTTGGCCCATTCCTTCATTGACAATAGTTACTGTTCTGTTTTTTGTCTAGCTAACAGAATGCAATTGTGTATAAAACTGAAAAAAAAAGAAATAGGATTTTAGGGTAAGAGTAGCCTACAAGGTTTGACATCACACATTTTAATCATTATCTTTCACACATAGTTACGTCAATACATAAGAGTAAAAAGAAAATGTATACACCATAATATACTGTAATATAAATACACAAATAAAAAACAATTCAAACTATATATGCAGCCTAGAGTGCTGTAAATAAAGCTGGAGTTTCACAACTAACAGTTCTTCACTGGTCGCTGTCTTCACCCTCCTGCTCCTGGTCATCATCCTCACCCTCCTGTCCATCATCCTCACCCTCATGTCCATCATCCTCACCCTCCTGTCCATCATCCTCACCCTCCTGTCCATCATCCTCACCCTCCTGTCCACCATCCTCACCCTCATGTCCATCATCCTCACCCTCCTGTCCATCATCCTCACCCTCCTGTCCATCATCCTCACCCTCCTGTCCATCATCCTCACCCTCCTGTCCATCCACACGCTGCTGTCTGTCTGGCCACAGATTCTCGTCCACATCACAGCGTATATTCTCTCTTGCAATGCAACGAGGGAAGAAACGGCGTGCATGTCGCAACCGTCCCCTACATTGATCTCCTGTAATATCCTAACACTCAGTGTCCATTGCATGGAGCAGTGACCTCTGATCTTGAGCCCGATGCTCATACACTCTCCACCTCCAAGCGGAGAAAAACTCATAGCATTGAGGAAAGGAGAGTAAGGTGGTGGGAACACCATGACCATCCTTGGATGAGTAGTGAACCAGGCCCTGATGAGCGGGCCTCGGTGGAAATTCACATTGTTCCATACAATGACATATTGAGGCATGTGAGGCCCTACGAGACCTCTCTCATTTTCAGGGATCAAATCAATATGAAGGCGGTCCAAGAAGACGAGGAGCTTCTTTGTATTGTATGGGCCAAGACTGGGGATGTGAGTGGCCACACCATTCTCAGATATGGCAGCACACATAGTTATATTGCCCCCTCGCTGGCCTGGGACATCCACCGTGGCCCGTTGGCCAATAATATTACGGCAACGTCTTCGGCCCTTGGCCAGGTTGAAGCCAGCTTCATCCACAAACACGAGGGTGTGTTGGGTCTCCATTCCTTCCAATGCCATTATTCTCTACAATAGCGTAAAAAAAACCCATCAAATCAGTCATACAGAAGAGTCATACAGTACAGTTACAGACAATTACATAGGCACTAATTGCAGCTCTATGACCCTTTTTCTTATTGTTTGTTATTTTCTTCAAAATCAGGATAATAATGATAATTTCATCATACAGTAAACTGCAGTTTTTAGGGAAATTGTGGAAGTCAGATAAATCAAATACTTTCATACCTGGATACACAAATCAGGTTAAGTGGGTACTGAAGCAAAACAAGTTTGGGAACCACTGCTTTATTGTAAAAAGGTTATAATGATGGACAACCAGTTACTGACTTACATGTGCATACTGGTACCACAGCTCTTTCAGAGTCAGAGTTTCTCTCAAATGGTACCCTGTAAATTTCCTTCATTGTCATCTGATGCTTCTTCAATATCCGGTCTATCGTGGAGATGCTTATAGAGTTGACATTTTGGAATATGGCATTGTCTTGTATGATTGCAGCGCGGAACTGTCTCAATGTGATGGCATTATTTGTTAGGACCATGTTACAGATCTCTTGTTCTTGGTGTTCATCGAGAAGTTTTCCTCTGCCACCAGTGCAAGGTTGTCTTGTAATCCTAGACATAGAATTCAAAGGACAACACTCCATTCGTAATGTATACCTTATCTTTTCCTTACAGAGTGAGTTACCTATGTTATTGTATTGTTGTTTTGCTTACAGCAACTTAACCACAATCATAATGCATCACTGCACAGTGACTGGAATACTACTGTAAACTGCATCATCAATACAGTACAGGGTTCCTCAATTAGTTTTCACTAAGGGCCAAATTCTACCAACAATAGAAAGTCAAGGGCCACCAATTATAATCTGATGACTACAATGTTTGTTCTGCGATTATTATTGTTGTTATTATTATTCAATTTACTGTTGTTAATTTGTAATCACTGTGTGATCAAAACTGAGGAAATAGAACTAATAATAAAAAAAAAAATTGTGATTTGTATAATCACAAAAAAAAAAAAATATTAGTTCTATTTTCTTAGTTTAGATCACACAGTTACATTATATTACATAAACATTACTTTGTATTGCTAAAAAACATTATGTTGCAGAATCAAAAAAATCTGGATCCTGTTTTCCATCCATATCAAGACGTTCTGTTCATCTCCACACTGGATCTCTTTCCTTCGCTTTCCGAAAAAAGGAGAATAAATTATTAGACCTATCAGCATTAATATTTTTATTGTTTTTACAATTTTTGGTGATCAAAATGACATAGTATTACTGATGTCTACTCACCATTCAATGAGAGAAGTGACAGCGACCAGCTGAAGCAATGCCTCTGATGTTGGGGCAATATTCTGTTGTTGCAATCCTGAGACACTGATCAAGATGTGTACTGGATAATCTGTTTCTATCCTGGTTCTTGATGTTATTCATTATAGAAAATGACGACTCGCAGATGTAGGTGGAGGGAAACATTGAAAGTAGAAACATTGCAATGACTCTGCTGTTCTTGAATTTATCTTGAGAAACAATTTTGGTCCAAAAGTCATTCACATTAGACGCCTTGTGTTGCTCTCTGAGTAAATCAGACTTTGACATTTCCAAAATCTCCAGCTGCAAAGATGTTTCATCTACGCATGGGATCAAGCTTTTAGCCTCAGCAGTCCACTGTCCATCTTGCTGGAACTGAGAATGGATGTCTTAGGAAGAGAAGTAGTTCACTCGACAAGTTAAAGCTCTCAAATTGCTCCTTGAAATGATCTGCCAGTCTCGTGACGAAGTCGCGCATTAGCGGGTCTTCTCGCATATGCCGTTTCTCGCAATGCTGTTGCAAATGTGGAAAGTGTAGCTTTCTTCCTTGAAGATCCCGTTCAAATAGAGTCAGTTTTAAGCGGAAAGCTTCAACAGCTTTGTGCATGTCTGCAATAGTGTGGTTCTTGCCTTGCAATTGCAAATTAAGCTGATTTAGATGAGACATGATATCGCTCAAAAAACGCACGTATCCCATCTCTGTGCTGTCGTTCAAAAACCTCAAAAATTCTCTGCTTTCTGACTTTGGATGCTACTTAAAAATGTACATAGTTCATTTTGTAAGTCACACACTCTCTCCAGCACACGACCTTTGCTTAGCCACCGGATATCGTTGTGCAGCAAAAGATTGCGCCGTTCTGCAGACATTTCCTCCAGTAAAGACGATGTTGCAGACTCGAGCTCTCGCGAATAACGTTTACCAGCCTCGTCACAGTATCCATCGTCTCTTTAATTTTTACAGACAATTTGGCGCACAACACCGATTTATGAATTATGCAGTGAAATGCCACAAGTGTCGGGCTGACAGCAGCAAGTCTGCTTATCAGGCCTTTGTGATGTCCAACCATCGAGGGAGCCCCATCAGTAACGACAGACACAACTTTGCTCAAATCCAATTCATTCTTTTTAAAGAATTCTGTTAGTTCGTTAAAAAGTATTTCTACGGTTGTGCGCCCATGCATCGGCAGCAAACAAAGCAGCTCTTCGCTGAAATCCTTCCCATCAAAAAATCTGACAAACACAGACAACTGTTCAATGTCGGTTCGGTCGCAAGAGGAGTCTATTGCGAGAGATATGGCTTCTGCTTTCTTTATGTCGGATAATAGATTAAACAGGCACTCACCCGCCAATGCCTCCACTCTTCTTGTTGCCGTGCAATTAGATAACGGAACCTGCTGTAATAGCTCCGTGACCATTTTCTTTGTTTTCGCGTCATGATTTAGAACTTCAAATCTGCTTCAAGTTCCCAAATTGATTTAAAAATCGAGATTCATTTTTTTTGTCCATACTGCACAGCCCTAGTCCACATCACAGCTCATATTCTCTCTTGCGATGCAACAAGGGAAGAAACGGCTTGCATGTCTCAACCGTCCCCTACACTGATCTCCTGTAAAATCCTCACACGCAGTGTCCATTGCATGGAGCAGTGACCTCTGATCTTGAGCCCGATGCTCATACACTCTCTACCTCCAAGCGGAGAAAAAGGAACATTGGGCTGCATTTGGTGACCTACCTCTGCCATTGTGAGGTCACGGTCGATGACATGGTCTATAATTGTGGACCGAATTTCATCTGGGACAGCATGGTGTCTTGGTGCTCCCCTGCCTCTTCCCCCTATTCCACCACCACGCACCCTTACTCCTCCTCTTCCTCGAGCAGGCATTTGCCCTTGTTCATTTACTTGGCCAGGTGCCTCCATGTTCAGAAATTGTACTGGTCCTGCACGGTCAAGCTCTTAACATACATGTTTGGCAGCATTCACAGTCATGGACAGCACCTTTCGGGTCATCTGAGATGTGTGAAAGTCTTCCTTCGTTAGTCAAGTTCTACTTTCATCTGACCAGTGACATGCACAGGAATTTTGAGGGGCAGGTGCTCTGACCTGAAAAAAGGTCACCCCCCAAAAAAAATTGAAAAAAAAACTCCCGGGCTGTATGAAGAGCTGAGAAAAACTCTGATTCATTAATCACTTCGCCTACACAGTGTCATGTCATCTTTATCACAGTGCAAAGTCTCTGTCTCACCTGAAGGTTGGCTTTTTCGCAGCCAACCCTGCAGTGATGTGCTACGACGGCGTTTTAGTGCCACGTAAAAAATAAATTAAAAAAATCGAGAATAACGTCAAAATGTTACGAGAATAAAGTCGAAATGTTACGAGATTAAAGTCGAAATGTTAGTAGAAATATAGCTGCAAGCAGCAATCATCGGGTTCGAGCAGTCTAAGGCGTCTAAGGGGTCGACTAGGCTCGGGAATCGCACCATTACAATCCACGACGGATGTCACTCTCCCACAACAAGAAAAATGACGGAACAATGACAGCCATGTGACTGGTTGAGTATCAATTTGGGTTTACATGCAATTAAACTGGTGTACGTAATAAACGTTTGTTATGTACATAAATACAGCATCTTACAACCAGCCATACATGTGCCATATTTATAAATGTATTAATAAGGACCAACGTTTAACGTTTATAACATTTAATTTCTATCACTGTCGTCCTGTGAGACTTATTTCATTCCACACACATGCACAGTCTCAATCACGCACGACACACAGAACTATAAAGTACATTCACACTCTTATGAAACAGAGAGAAATAACATCCATAAATACACACACACACAGAATAAGTAATACTTACGCACGTATGCACATATAATATAATATACAATAAACCGCTACATTGGAACTACATGCATTGTGATCTGTTGACTATAAAAAAGCCATTGAAATGAATTATATTTCACACTTTTGACTGTTATGAAGGCATGCCTCTTCCGATGACCTTCACATTTTGCATGCTTGTTTAGTGTCACAAGATGTATAATAGTACTTAATGACAAGTCAGTTGGATTATTCATTAAGGAGCAGCGAGCTTTCAGGTGGACTTTTGAGGTTAATACGATAAATGACCCTGTTATGGTCACACAAATTAAAAAGTTCAACATGTCTTTGATGAGTATTCATCTAGAGAGTCCAAAGAATTGTATTGTGGTGGAAATTTTTTAATTCCTTGAAAGACCTAAAATTAGTATGCAAAAGTAGGTTTTTAACATCATCACCGATAACTTGGGAACCATTTGATTGACATCAATAGATCAAGAGGCAGAGTTGTTCAGAATGAGGAGAACTATCATATGATGTCAATACTTTATGTAAATGACAAAAGTCACATGATAGACAATTGTTTAAGCCATCAAATACACATCAATCTTTCCATTTTTGCTGTTATAGAGTCACTGTACTGTGACTCTCTGTCACACATCAGTTCACATGTGTTATCGATAGCTTGTATCTGATGTGTCTAAGTGGTCGTTGTCACGGCTACATGTCTGTTTCTGTGGCTGTGTGCTAGTGTTTATTTGTGTGTGCAGGAGCAGACGGCTGGGGGGGTGTCACATTTGACGGAGATGTGAACGCAGACAAATCAGCAGCAAACATCGGCAAACTCTGCAAGGCCGAGTCTCTGACTCTCATGTCACTTAGGTAGCACGTCCATCCTTCCAATCCAATCCTCTTGTTATCATTCTATCTCTCCGAAAGCTGTTTCATCCAATAATAATCAGAACTGTTTGATCAGAACAAGGATGATTAGAAATTTTCTATGTTAAAAATTCACATTCACTCAGGCGGCCCCTCGAAAGAAGATTTCGAAGAGGAGACCACGACCCCTTCAGCAGCTGCGGCAGAAGCGACCACTGCTAGCCATCGAACCACCTCCCGAGGGGGAGAAGATGCAGATCACACCCCTAGTCCCCCCGTCACTGTCCCTGGGTGCTTGGCTCAAGCGGTAAATGTTTAGAGTTTCGAGGCATCCTCTCAACCTTAGTCAGAGGCAGGGATGCTCCCGTACTGTGGGCCGAGGTCGCCAGCCTGGTTACGAGTCCGACTCACTAGCCATTGTCACTTTCGATGGTTCGGGGACCCCGTGTCGAGGTATTTTTCCATAGTTAGTTTTGCATCCTCTTTTGCACACGGAAATGCTTCTGGCCACTTTGAGAATTACCAAAAGATATTTCAGATTACCTATTGGTGGCATGTGCGTGAAATCAACTTGCACATGTTGGAAGGGTGCTTCCGGATATGTCAAGGCATCGTGCTTGATTGAATTGTCCGGATTTACCTGAGCACATGTCCAAATGAGTTTTGCGGTTTTATGTACATCGGCAATGCAATATAATTGATTAATTGCTTGAACCACTTTTGCACAAGTGGTGTGAGACAAACCGTTATATGTATAATAAGGATAACAGGGTGCTGACCTAACCTGTTCATCCCTTACAATCCCTTCTTTAACTGGAGCACAGCCATTTTTGCTCCATGTGTTGGTTGACTTTGCAGGATTTTTATGTCAATATCTGGTACATTAGTTATGTGCACTGTGATGGCTACCTGTTTTATCAGAGAGGACCATCTGTCCATGGATTCATTGACTTTTGTTTTGACTGGGTTATAATTGGCAGGGACTAAACTTTCAATAGTCGGAGTGATAACTATGCCTAGATATTTAAAGCCATTGATTGCAATGGAAAATGGATGCCTAATCTGTGATTGGTTCCTTTCTTGGGTATTTAAAAACAGTATTGATGATTGGCATTATTTACTTTATAACCAGAGAACTTTCCAAATCTATCAATAACTTTTAATAATACTGGTACAGATCTCTCAAGATTTGTCAGTGTAAGAATAGTGTCGTTTGCGTATAATGCTATTCGATGGTCACAATCCTTTATTTTAATGCCATTGATAGAGTGGTTAATTCTAACCGTGATTGCTAAAGGTTCTAATGCTAGGATAAAGAGCATTGGTGACAAAGGTCTTAATGTTGTATTATTGGTCCTCACTTCAGCTGTTGGTTTAAAATATAAAATATTGATACAGCTCAGAAATGAATCTCCGAAGCCAAAACTAGGGATGCACCGATCCGATACTCTGGATCGGAATTGGGGCCGATCCGGGTCTTTTTAGCTGGATCGGGTATTCGACTGACGAGTTCTCGTCAGTCCGATCCGTTGCGATACCCGTGGATGTTACTCTAAAGCTTCATAAAGGACTAACTATCAGTAAATGACCATAAACCTTGTCATACACTGTATTCGATGTCATGTATTGTGATAGCTTTATGTGAGGAATAAACCAATATAGCATAATTAAAAAACTCTGACCTCAGCTGGTGCGGTCATCTGTCAATCTCAATCCAGCATGTGTGTGTCCGGGAACAGTCAGGATGTTACTCGTTCCAAAGTTTTCAATATTATTCATAATCACTAGATAATAGACTGTGGTTTTATTTTAAATGCATTTTGCCGGAGACTGTACTCGCTGAGTTTAACGTTAGATTCAAGCACTGAAGGAGTCTATGTTATGCGTCCTTCATACATAACTTTTAACTATAGGATGGATTCAATGTTCTATGATTTAAACACATAACATATCTCTTCTCTTTGTGTTATAACTGTTTTGAACTTGGGAAGCAAAGATCCCCGCGACATCACGATCATCACTATCCGGGGTGCTCGTGAGTGAAGCGGGTGCATTAAGCGCATCATTCTGCATCCAATGCGCATGACTTTAAATAACGTAGAAGCGAATGTATTAAGCGCATCATTTTGTGTCCAGGATGTGCATAAGCGAGTTTGGAGACTTTTATATTGTGATGGCTTTGTGTAGTAAACAGAGATTTATTTGTTAAACATTTTGTAAGTATCTGTGCTTTATAAGACCACATTTTCGTTTTGTATGTATTTTTAAATTTAATACAGCACTTAATTACATTTAAAAAATCATACTTTTAAGTAAAAATACTTAAGTAAAGGAAAATGGTAGACTTAATGTACTCATGGATTTAAAGTAAAAAAAACATTTATTTATGGACTGTAGTGGAATAAGTATGATGTGCTTCATACTGTAGGAAATCATTTTTTGTCCAAAGTACTCTGATAAAGTACAGATATTTTAAAATGTACTTAAGAGTAAACATGCTTAACTATCCACCTCTGGGCATAAAAGTTAAAATATGCAAGTCTACTTTGATCATGAAAAGCAGTGCTAGTATCAGATCAGAATCGGTATCGGCCGATACGCAGAATTCAGATATCGGATCGGAATGGAAAAAGTGGTATCGGTGCATCCCTAAAACCTCATTCATGTAAAGCCATTATCGTACGCTTTTTTAGCCTCAAGTGATAGGATACACGTGTCAGGAGCTTCCCTTTTTTCCTCCATGATATTTAAAATTCACATAATGTTATGGGTAGCCTGGCCGTTCTTAATAAATCCATTTTGGGTTGAAACTTAGAGATGGGACACATTTTTCTAATCTAGTAGCCAAATTTTCTGCGTCTGTGTTGAGTAAAGAAATTGGTCTGTATGACTCACATTTGGTAGGTGGATTGTCAGGTTTCAAAATTAAAGAAGTTAAAGCACTTCTCAGTGCTGGGGGTAGGTAACCATTTTTAAATGATTCTGGACAACCAATTTGTGTTTTAAACATCTTGTATATATCGATTGGCAGACATCGGGGCCGGCTGTTTTAACATCATTGAGATAGAGTCTAAGATTTTGTGTTCTTCAAGTGTACTGTCTAGATAGTTATTATCCTCATCTGATATAAGCGGGAACTGAAGGTCATTAAGAAAATGTGTTTGATCTTCAGTATAAGGTGCTGATTCAGATTTATATAAATCTTTATAAAATGAAACAAAGGTTTTATTTATTTCTAAGGGATTAGATATTGTTTCTCCATTCGGAGTTTGAATACTATTAATGGCATTTTCAGCATTACATTTTTATCTACCAAAGTTATAATTTTGCTGCCCTTTCATTTCACAATCATTTCACCATGCTCTTAAAATGATTGTTTCAATGTTTTTAAACAGTTTTCAGCCTTTGTTATGGAGAGGGTATTAAACTGAGCTCTAAGTTTAAGAAGTTTATGATGTATAGTATTTGAAGTGTCTAAAGAGGCGCTTTCTTCTGCAAGCTTAGTTTCTTTTTCCAATTTAAATGTATTGGTTTTGGAGCTTGTGAAGGAAATGATCTGGCCTCTAATATATGCCTTAAATGCTTCCCACCTCACAGTAGCTGATGTTTCATCTTTATTCTCTTTGAAAAATGATCTGTATGAACTCGAATTCTGTGAAATCCGGATCTTTTAACCATTTCAGATGGAGACGCCTTCGGTAGATTTCACTAATATAATTTATTGCATTATAAGTTAATGAAACTGGACCATGATCCGAGATAACAATAGGATCATATTGGCACCTTGCTACTCTTGGAATCAGTTAACTAGAGATCGAAAAATAGTCAATACGTGAATGACCCTTCGTCACTGTAGAACAACATGATTATGTTCTTTTATTAGGGAACAATGTTCTCCATGGATCAGACAGATTTAGTTATTTTATATTGTCCCATATCTTTTTCCTAGTCTGAGTGTGTGTTGTGTCAGATCCTGTTGATCGATCAAGTTTAGGAGATAATGTGCAGTTGAAATCTCCTGCAATTATCAATTTACCTTGTAAGGAGGACAACAGAAGAAAAAGTTATAAAAAAAGCTTGGACAATCTGTATTAGGGCCGTACACATTTGCCAGAGTAATTATTTCATTAAAAATCGAGCCTTGAATTATTACTTAACATCCGGATGTGTCCTGTAAAACCTTGGATATTTGTAATGGGACTGAAATGTGTACTGGTCATTAACCCCCTGGAGTGAGAAGAAAATAAAGCTGAATAAATTTGTCCTTTCCAGCGTCTTCGTATTGGTGTAAGGTCATTTGTTGTTACAGTGGGTATGGTGAGTATTCAGACCTCCTTACATTTTTCACTCGTTGTTATATTATAGCCATTTGCTAAAATCATTTAAGTTCATTTTTTTTCCTCATTAATGTACACACAGCACCCCATAATGACAGAGAAACACAGAATTGTTGACATTTTTGCAGATTTATTCAAAAAGAAAAACTGAAATATAGTAAGTATTCAGACCCTTTGCTCAGTATTTAGTAGAAGCATCCTTTTGATTCAATACAGCAATGAGTCTTATTGTGAAAGATGCAACATGTTTTTCACATCTGGATCTGGATCCTCTGCCATTACTCCTTGCAGATCCTCTCCAGTTCTGTCAGGTTGGATGGTAAACGTTGGTTTAGGTCTCTCCAGAGATGCTCAATTGGGTTTAAGTCAGGGCTCTGGCTGGGCCATTCAAGAAAAGTCACGGAGTTGTTGTGAAGCCACTCCTTCGTTATTTTAGCTTTGTGCTTAGGGTCATTGTCTTGCTGTAAGGTAAACCTTCGGCCCAGTCTGAGGTCCTGAGCACGCTGGAGAAGGTTTTCGTCCAGGATATCCCTGTACTTGGCCACATTCAACTTTCCCTAGATTGCAACCAGTCGTCCTGTCCCTGCAGCTGGAAAACACCCCCACAGCATGATGCTGCCACGACCATGCTTCACTGTTGGGACTGTATTGGACAGGTGATGAACAGTGCCTGGTTTTCTCCTCACACACCGCTTAGAATTAAGGCCAAAAAGTTCTATCTTGGTCTCATCAGACCAGAGAATCTTATTTGTCACCATCTTGGAGTACTTCGGGTGTTTTTTTAGCAAACTCCATGCGGGATTTCATGTGTCTTGCACTGAGGAGAGGCTTCCGTCGGGCCACTCTGCCATAAAGCCCCGACTGGTGGAGGGCTGCAGTGACGGTTGACTTTCTACAACTTTCTCCCATCTCCCGAATGCATCTCTGGAGCTCAGCCACAGTGATCTTTGGGTTCTTCTTTACCTCTCTCACCAAGGCTCTTCTCCCCGATAGTTCAGTTTGGCCGGACGGCCAGCTCTAGGAAGGGTTCTGGTCGTCCCAAACGTCTTCCATTTAAGGATTATGGAGGCCACTGTGCTCTTAGGAACCTTAAGTGCAGCAGAATTTTTTTTTTGTAACCTCGGCCAGATCTGTGGCTTGGCACAATTCTGTTTCCGAGCTCTATGCCAAACAATCTACGCAGCCCAACATTAAGTTGAACGCGTCTGTTCCTGAAGTCACAATTTAGCCTCTGCAGATGTTTTGTCAGAGTTGGTGCTAAACTCTGCAGGAAAATAGATGTTGTGGGCCAGAGTTGAGAAGCACTGCTGTAAATGCAGTTTAATATGCTCAAGGTGTTTATGTGTGTCTCCTCTCATGACTGTTCTTTGAGAGAATGTCTCACTCCAGCTCACAAAGATCGGGAGTTTGAACAGTCAGCCGAGAGAAAATGTGTTACGTCACTTTCATTCATAAATGCTAAAAAAACTAATATACACACACACGTTATTATTCTGCTGCTGTTCATTTCATTAGACTTCTGTGTGATTTGAGCTTTATCTGAAAGGTCAGGATTAATAACTGTAGTGGTTTTAGCTGAATGTTAAAATACCCAGATAGCAGACCAACAATGTGTCATTGTTTTTTTTATCATGTTTGCACCTTAGAATAACGTTATTTTTAATGATGAATAAAAGATCAAGGTGGGCATGAATTCAATTCTAGTTCAATTGAATTTCAATCACTCTTTTAACAGTGAACTATGATTGAAAAAAGATTAGATCAATCTTACTTTATTTACAGCAAGATTCTACTCCATTAAATCATAGACAGTATGTTGTGTATTTTTTACTTTTTATAGGAGAGGATGTTGGCAGAGGTAGAAAATTACACTTTTTGAGTATCTGTACTTTGATGGTTTTGTATTGTAAACTTGTATTTCCAGTATTCTTATATGACCAGTATTCAGTACCAGTTCAAGTTTGGACACGCATTTGCAAGGATCAGACAAATTTGGTGATCAAATACTTAATAAAAAATCTCATCTTATTAATTGAAATCAACCATTTTACTAATAAAAAAAATGTAATGTATTTCAAACTCTATATTGGACTTAAAAATGTGTCTAAATATTAGTCTTTGAACATTCACTGCATTTATTAGCCGTCTCACGCTCTCACATGTGTGTGTAATGACAAAAGTCCTGTTTGTTCCCGAAAGTCAAATTTTAAAATAATCAATTATTTTGATTTGTGTGTTGGAGAAAGAAGTAAACTCCACTTTTAAATTCTACTTTGGTTGATATGGGATTTTCATAGAGCTGAATTGTATTTCAAAAAATGTCCATCTATTATAATGATGACATCATTTCATGTCTCTTTGTGTTTAAGACCGTTCTCCAGACGTGGACAACTATTCTGAAGAAGACAATGACAGTTATTCTTCAGAGCAGGAGGTCAGTGATGATGCCGTTCAGGGTCAGGTCAGCACTTCTCATTATGTCAATCATCACAACAAATATCCACTGCAGTTTTATTATTGTATTGTATGTTTCTGTCAGAATAAATACTGTCTTGTGTGTTAACAGTGGATATGAACAGAAGTTCAGATGCGTCTATAGCGCTTCACTCTACAGCTGTTGTAAGTACACATTTTTGATTATGACACATGTATAAATGTGACTATTACACTTTACTAATAGTACAGAAACACAACATATAGATATAAATGACACAATGATTATGATCACTGAACTGAATCCACTGTACTGTGACTCTCTGTCACATCAGTTCACATGTGTTATCGTCACCGAGTATCTGATGTGTCTTAAGTGGTCGTTGTCACGGCTACATGTCTGTTTCTGTGGCTGTGTGCTAGTGTTTATTTGTGTGTGCAGGAGCAGACGGCTGGGGGGATGTCACATGTGACGGAGATGTGAACGCAGACAAATCAGCAGCAAACATCGGCAAACTCTGCAAGGCCGAGTCTCAGACTCTCATGTCGTGGAGACGCTGTGTGTTTCGTTGAATAAAGAAAGACCCTTTGTTTGCCCTGCCATCATGACATAGCTGAAAACGAATGGACCAATTTTATTTACAACACTGTTCCAGGAAAGTACAAATCGAATGTTAAAGCGTACGTAACATGACATCATAAAAATGACGTTTCATGCAGTCTGTTATATTGCCGTGTTTGAAAGTAAGCTGTCTGCCAAGTTGTAAGTCGGAAGGTGAATAAATAACGAAGTTATTTGCTTTTAAAACTGAGAGTCGACTCTGAATCACACAAACGAGTCGAGGATGCATATCTACGTCACTATACATAAACGTGTTGCTGAGACTGCCGGGAAAACTTATGTCTCCTTCCCCAAACACTGTCGCTCGTTTGTGATGCATGTGTATCATGTCTTGAGTCAGTGTTCTACGGTGTGACACGGTCGGTCTTATTTCAACTACCAAAGGAAGAACGTCTGAGGGGAAAATGGTATCGTTGGAAAAATGATTTGTAACCAAAGGAGTATAAACCCAGAGTTTAACTGTGCGTGTCATTTCACAGATGATTGCTTTGATAATCTTGGCGTGTTCAGTGCAGGATATGTGAAACAACTATCCTTGAAAGAGGGGCAATACCAACTCTATTTGGACCTTTTAGCTCCACCGAGTCCCAACCTGTAAGTGTGACTTTTGATATTTGTCTGAACTTCAAGAAATATTTTCGTACCTTATGTCTGTGTTTAGCTAATGCATATAACGCTAACATTAGCATGTAGCGTTATTTCTGGTGTGTTACAGTTTGTTTATCTTGCTATTTACTCAGCTGATTTAATTGTTCAATCCATGAATTCTCAAAGTATTTGTTTCAAGAACTAAGTCGAGTACTATCTGTATTGTAATATCATCTGAAGATACGAACACGGTACACTGTATGCTGTGTCAACTAGTCCATGTATAATACTGTTACAAGAGAATTGTAAATGTCCTTTTTCTTACTGGGATCTGCAGAATGATGAATTAATTATCTAAATACTTTAAACGTTTATGAACTTAATAGAATGTTTTATGAAATACTTTTGTTGTGATGGCAACAAACGATAGAAACTATTTTTCATAACATAAATTGATTCATAATAATGTGTAAACAACCTGTTGCACTTCCTGGCAGCAAATATTTTCATCCTCGCTCTGCAGTTTTTGCCGCACGTGCACCTATATAGATATATTTGGGTGAAACTACAATCATTTTTCATAATGTCGACTTTTTGAAATGCTCTATGTACCATGACAACGCACAACTAGACGAAATAGTAGTATTACTAACGTATTTTAAGAAAAATAATAATTTATTTCATTGATAAGCAAAACACAACATGCATCTTGTCACACTGAGAGTTTTTATGACAAGAGTTGTCACTTGACACTGACTATCATCCTGCTCCAGTCGTGGTGGAGTTTGTGGAGGATTAGCGTCTTCTTCCTCGTCAGACTCGGGCTCAAACTGGTACGGTAAAATCGCCGCCATCTCTAGCTACACACATATATAAAAACATATAAACCGTAATCCTGTAATGACGGTAGGCGTTCACTTTGCGACAAATGGTGAACGCGTTTGACCAATCACAACAGACTAAACCATCTGACCAATCACATGACACAAGTTTACCGGGTAGGAGGGGCCTAGACGGGTGAATCGCGGAACGAATCGTTTGAGAGTCAGTCAAGAAGTAAGGTACGAATAACTGCATATAATTACGAGATTAAAGTGTTTTTACACGTTGTATGTAGATAAACTTGTTGTTGGACACTCCATTACCCAAAGTAGGGCCTAAAAAAACATATGTTACCTACTCTTTAAAGTTTGTGCAGCGCATTTTCAGACGCATTAGCAGACCAACACTGTGTCATTGTTTTTTTATCTAGAATAACGATATTTTTAATGATGAATAAAAGATCAACGTGGGCATGAATTCAATTCTAGTTCAATTGAATTGCAATCACTCTTTTAACAGTGAACTATGATTGAAAAAAGATTAGATCAATCTTACTTTATTTACAGCAAGATTTTACTCCATTAAATCATGGACAGTATGTTGTGTATTCTTTAGTTTTTATAGGAGAGGATGTTGGCAGAGGTAGAAAATGACACTTTTTGAGTATCTGTTCTTTGATGTTATTGTATTGTAAACTTGTATTTCCAGTATTCTTATATGACCAGTATTCAGTACCAGTTCAAGTTTGGACACGCTTTTGCAAGGATCAGACAAATTTGGTGATCAAATACTTAATCAAAAATCACATCTTATTAATTGAAATCAACCATTTTACTAATAAAAAATGAAATGTGTTTCAAACTCTATATTGGACTTAAAAATGTGTCCAAATATTAGTCTTTGAACATTCACTGCATTTATTAGCCGTCTCACGCTCTCACATTCACATGTGTGTGTAATGACAAAAGTCCTGTTTGTTCCCGAAAGTCAAATTTTTTAATAATCAATTATTTTGATTTGTGTGTTGGAGAAAGAAGTAAACTCCACTTTTAAATTCTACTATGGTTGATATGGGATTTTTATAGAGCTGAATTGTATTTATTTGTGTGCGCAGGAGCAGACGGCTGGGGGGATGTCACATGTGACGGGGATGTGAACGCAGACAAATCAGCAGCAAACATCGGCAAACTCTGCAAGGCCGAGTCTCAGACTCTCATGTCGTGGAGACGCTGTGTCTTTCGTTGAATAAAGAAAGACCCTTTTTTTGTCCTGCCATTACATAGCTGAAAACGAATGGTCCAATTTTATTTACAACACTGTTCCAGAAAAGTACAAATCGAATGTTCAAGTTTGAGCAGCGCATTTCCAGACAACTGCTTCACGAACGCTTTGGTTAAAAGTGGGGCTATTCCAACCATTAAAACTTTACAAGGACAGTCTGGAGCTTCTGATTTGCAGCCTGTAAGTATATTTTCATTGTAAAACACTTTGTTACGGACTAACGTGAGTTGACATTGTCGTATGTTTGTGATCTGAAAATGCAGACGTGCGCGTGAAAAAAGACAACATGAGTCCTAATAATGAGTAATAATGTTCCACTAGAGGCAACAAATGTCTTGTTTATATTGTCTTTTATTAAGTATTTATTTAGGGTTTAGGGTTTATTGTCTTTGTTGAGTTGCGATGAGATGTGGCCTAACACTGGTTGATCAAGAAGGGCAAAAGCGCTCGCGTAATTTTATTATGTTGCTCGCGTTGTTTTATAATGTAACCATTCCCTGCTGTAGTGTGAGCTTGTTTCTATCTCACACAAACTCTGTATGATGTATATGGTTGTTTATTTTATAGTGTTTTAAACATCGTATATAAAACAGGGTGTCCGCGGATCCTTAAAATGTCTTAAAAAGTCTTAAATTCCATAATGTCAAAACAAGGCATTAATTAGCATTACAGTTTTTCTCAAATGCTTTGACTCATTTCTTGAAACAGAAATTACATTCTGAAAATTCTAAGATCTTTTGGCAAAACATTCTAACTGTTCAGCACAACACTATTCATCACTTGCAAAAGCTAATATCTCTCCCAAAACTTTTCACTCATGCCTCAAAACTTAATTCCTTTCCCAAATAAAGAGTCAGTGCCACGAAAATGACAAAGATCCTTCTCAAATGCTTTGACTCATTTCTTGAAACAGACCGGACGTTCTCAACACTCTTGGTGCTTTTGCCAAAATAACGTGGATGGTTCGGTACAACACCATGGTTCACCTGCAAAAACTCATACCTCTCCTGAAACGGTTCACTCATGTGTCAAAACTAAATTAACTTCTCATTTAAACAGTCAGTGCCCCCAAAATGCTTCACCCCTTTGGCATTGTGTAAGCACTATATCAAAAAGTCAAAATATTCAGATGTTTTCTCACTATGGCAGAGGACCATTTAAACATCCCTCATGTCCACCTTTCAGTCTTGGCCCATTCCTTCATTGACAATAGTTACTGTTCTGTTTTTTGTCTAGCTAACAGAATGCAATTGTGTATAAAACTGAAAAAAAGAAATAGGATTTTAGAGTAAGAGTAGCCTCCAAGCTTTGACATAACACATTGCACTAATACTGCCAAGGAAATTTTAATCATTATCTTTCACAAACATAAAGTTACGTCAATACATAAGAGTAAAAAGAAAATGTATACACCATAATATACTGTAATTTAAATACACAAATAAAAAACTATTCAAATTATATGCAGCCTAGAGTGCTGTATATAAAGCTGGAGTTTCACAACTAACAGTTCTTCACTGGTCGCTGTCCTCACCCTCCCGCTCCTGGGCATCATCCTCATCCTCCTGTCCATCATCCTCACACTCCTGTCCATCATCCTCACCCTCATGTCCATCATCCTCACCCTCCTGTCCATCATCCTCACCCTCATGTCCATCATCCTCACCCTCCTGTCCATCATCCTCACCCTCCTGTCCATCCACACGCTGCTGTCTGTCTGGCCACAGATTCTCGTCCACATCACAGCGTATATTCTCTCTTGCGATGCAACGAGGGAAGAAACAGCGTGCATGTCGCAACCATCCCCTACACTGATCTCCTGTAATATCCTAACACTCAGTGTCCATTGCATGGAGCAGTGACCTCTGATCTTGAGCCCGATGCTCATACACTCTCTACCTTGAAGCGGAGAAAAACTCCTCAATAGGATTAAGGAAAGGAGAGTAAGGTGGCAGAAACACCATGACCATCCTTGGATGAGTACTGAACCAGGCCCTGATGAGTTGGCCACAGTGGAAATTGACATTGTCCCATACAAATACAAATTGTGGTAGGTGAGGCCCTATGAGACCTCTCTCTTTTTGAGGGATCAAATGAATATGAAGGCGGTCCAAGAAGATGAGGAGCTTCTATTTATTGTATGGGCCAAGACTGGGGATGTGAGTGGCCACACCATTCTCAGATATTGCAGCACACATAGTTATATTGCCCTCTCGCTGTCCTGGGACATCCACCGTGGCCCGGTGGCCAATAATATCACGGCCAGGTCTTCGCTCATTGGCCTTGTTGAAGCCAGCTTCATCCACAAACATGAGGATGTGAGGGGTCTCGTTTCCTTACAATGCCATTTTTCTCTACAATAGCGTAAAAAAAGAAAAAAACATCAGTCATACAGAAGAGTCATACACTACACTTACAGACAATTACATAGGCACTAATTGCAGCTCTTTGACCCTTTTTCTTATTGTATGTTATATTCTTCAAAATCAGGATTATAATGATAATTTCATCACACAGTAAACTGCAGTTTTTAGGCGAATGTTGAAGTCAGATACGTGCGGCAAATGTGTCAAAATGAAAAGTTAATAGCCAGATAAACAAACTGTAACACCCCAGAAATAACGCTACATGCTAATGACCTTGAATTGATATGAGGAAGTACTGATTACATTTTATCACCTGTCAGGACAATTGCTTGTGAACATGATGTTTCGAATAAATAGGAGGCGTTACATTTCCGTCCAATGCTTGCAGTATTCAACCAATCACTACGCACTGGTTGATCCCAAAACTAAATACCTTTATAAGGATTCTTTTTAGTATGGGAATTTTGACATTATTTTGTGTTTATTTGTCCGTTTCAGTATAAGAAGGGGTGAAAGAGAACTTTCAAGTTTAGTATTTTGTGTTCTGACTCTCTTGGCACGTGCATCTCTACAACCTGTGACACCTGAAGGCTTTTAGTTATTATTCTTCATGAAAGCTGATTTGATACACGTTTGGCTTCTATCAATATAAACTGACAAATAAATAGCATTTATCTTCATGTATAACATTTTGTTTGCTTTGCAGTATTGTTAGAGAGCTTTATACAATAGTTCAGTGCTTAAAGTTTAAACACATGTTTCCTTCATAAGTTTCACAGATATTCAGATGAGTCTACAGCACTGGACTCAACAGCTGTGGTACGTACACATTTTTGATTATGACACATGTATAAATTTGACTTACTAATACGTTACTAATAGTACAGAAACACAACATATAGATATAAATGACACAATGATGATGATCACTGAACTGAATCCACTGTACTGTGACTCTCTGTCACACATCAGTTCACATGTGTTATCGGTAGCTTTTTTTCTGATGTGTCTAAGTGGTCGTTGTCACAGTTACATGTCGGTTTCTGTGGCTGTGTGCTAGTGTTTATTTGTGTGTGCAGGAGCAGACGGCTGGGGGGGATGTCACATGTGACGGATGTGAACGCAGACAAATCAGCAGCAAATATCGGCAAACTCTGCAAGGCCGAGTCTCAGACTCTCATGTCACTTAGGTAGCACGTCCATCCTTCTACTCCAATCCTCTTGTTATCATTTCTATCTCTGAAAGATGTTTCATCCAATAATAATCATAACTGTTTGATCAGAATAAGGATGATTAGTATTTTTCTATGTTAAACATTCACATTTAAACATGTATCTTGCTTTTTTATGTTCGCTATGGTCAAATACTTTTGTGTACACATTTGATAGTTTTACCCTTGTCTCAGTTCCAAACTGTCAGAAAATATGAATCCCTATACGACATTTTGAAATCTAATATAATTGAGGAATTTTACACTCCACATTAATATTAACTATGGCGAAAAGACTCAAATTTTGACTTTCCCTCAAAACCACAACAAACTAGTTGGGTTTTTCCAAACATTGCTTAGCATTTCTCATCGCTTTAAACAGTGGTTCTTAACTTTGTCCCGCGAGATCCATTTTCCTGCAGAGTTTAGCCCCAACTCTGATATAAAACACCTGAAGAGGCTAATCAGTGACTTCAGAAACAGACCTCTCCCTCTTGGTGTTTTTCACAGCCGCTCTCACCCTCTTCAAGACGGTGTTTGGAAACCAGACGTTTCGTCATTGCGAGACGCAACGTTGAGTATACTCAGCAGCCCTCAGCACTCTCAAATCGAAGGTGCGTAGAGCTGAATCGCCAGGCAGGTATGTCAGCAGAGCCGATCTTCTCCCTGGGGGCCTCCCCAACACCTTTGCCCAACACCTTCTCAAGGTTTTACAACCTCCGCTTTGAACCGGTGTCAGTCCACGTCTTGCATTGCAACATGTAGGACATAGGGCGTATGCCTGCGAAAGCACCTTTCCATGGGTGTGTCAGTGTGCTGCTTAGCCTCCATTCTTTCCCCCACGGTGCGAAGAAAAAAGGCATTCCATACATGAATAAGCAAGCACCCCCTGCGGGCGGGCTGGGCAGAGCAGCCCTGCCCCTTAGGAGGGGTACCTTCTGAGTTGTCCACACATAGCTCTAACCGGACACTGTGCTACCGGACGTTGTACCTACCCCACTCGGACAGTTCCGTCTGATGTATTCTCATGATTTGTTCCCACCTTAGTAACTCATGACCTCCCTAGGTGGACCTCCACCTCGCGGCTAACTACTTCAGTCTGCATAGTTTTTCCCATGACATATACACTGACAGTGCGACCGTGTGGGTGTCTCCAATAGAACTCCTTCCGATGGTAGGAAGTGCTCTCTGTAGTGCATTCCCCATTCGAGGAGTGCACTTACCCATTGGACTTACGGCACAGTGAGGACAGAAGGTAGAGGCTTCCCACCTTTTCTAAAAGCTCTGGGACCCTCTGCCTACATATCCACTGGAAGATTGCAAATTTAACACAAGCGCTCCCGTCTGACATGCCCGGGCCAGTCACCATTGCTTCGCTGAGATTGTGATACGGCACAGCATTGTGGCGGGTTTTAATAGGAACCCCATCTGTCGGTTCGACACAACGCCGAGGGACCAACAGAAAGGGAACGTCTTGGTTACCGATGTAACCTCAGTTCCCTGATGGAGGGAACGGGACGTTGTGTCCTTCTTGCCACAAACACGTGCCAGCCGTTGCAGTAGTTGTGGGAGGCTCTCAGGCTCCTCAGAACTAAAGGTGAACGAATGCAGCACGCCATCTCCCTTTTATTCCCGGATATCCGGGGACGGAGTCCATCCATCCATCCATTTTCTTCGGCTTATCCGGGGCCGGGTCGTGGGGGCAGCAGTCTAAGCAGGGATGCCCAGACTTCCCTCTCCCTAGACACTTCCTCCAGTTCTTCTGGTGGGACACCGATGCGTTCCCAGGCCAGCCGGGAGACATAGTCCCTCCAGCGTGTCCTAGGTCTTCCCCGGGGTCTTCTCCCGGTGGAACATGCCCAGAACACTTTCCCGGGAAGGCGTCCAGGGGGCATCCGGAAAAGATGCCCGAGCCACCTCAGCTGGCCCCTCTCGATGTGGAGGAGCAGCGGATCTAATCTGAGCTCCTCCCGAGTGACCGAGCTTCTCACCCTATCTCTAAGGGATCGCCCGGCCACCCTGCAGAGAAAGCTCATTTCGGCCGCCTGTATCCGGGATCTTGTCCTTTCGGTCATGATCCACAGCTCATGACCATAGGTGAGGGTAGGAACGTAGATTGACCGGTAAATCCTTCTTCACCACGACAGACCGATACAGCGACCGCATTACTGCAGAAGCTGCCCCGATCCGTCTGTCAATCTCCCGTTCCATCCTTCCCTCACTCGTGAACAAGACCCCCAGATACTGAGAACCATGGCCTCAGATTTGGAGGTGCTGATTCTCATCCCAGCCGCTTCACACTCAGCTGCAAACCGTCCCAGTGCATACTGGAGGTCCTGGTCTGATGGGGCCAGCACGACGACATCATCCGCAAAGAGCAGAGATGAAATTGTGTGGTCCTCAAACCCGACGCCCTCCGGCCCCTGGCTGCGCCTAGAAATTCTGTCCATAAAAATTATGAACATAACCGGAGACAAAGGGTTGCCCTGCCGGAGTCCAACATGCACCGGGACCAAGTCTGATTTACTGCCGGCAATGCGAACCAAGCTCCTACTCCGGTCGTACAGGGACTGGATGGCCCTTAGCAAAGGGTCCCGAATCCCATACTCCCGGAGCACCCTCCACAAGATGCCGCGAGGGACACAGTCGAATGCCTTCTCCAAATCCACAAAACACATGTGGATTGGTTGGGCAAACTCCCATGAACCCTCCAGCACCCTGGAGAGGGTACAGAGCTGGTGCAGTGTTCCACGACCGGGACAGAAACCACACTGTTCCTCCTGAATCCGAGGTTCTACCATAGGCCGGATTCTCCTCTCGTGTACCCTAGGACGCATGCAAAGGCTAAACCATGTGGTGCACGAGAATGCGCTTTCGGTATGTTGTCGCACGGCCCTCGCATACATAGTAAGCGAAAAAACGGCTTCCTACGCCTTTCCTACGAAAAACCTGCATGCAGTTTATGCGCATTCATATTTTTGTGGCTTTTGTGGAAATTTGGGCAAAAACCAGATGCTGTTAAAAGAGAAAAGTGAGATAGCAAAAACATATTCTGTCATGTGTTGTCATGTGACATGTTCATGTCATTCTGCTGTAGGCTTTACGTACATGTGAGATCATTTTGACCTCTGCACACAGCAATAGGTTTGTGGTTTTTGCATGTATTGTATGCATTGTAGACAAATGAACCACAGTGATTATTGAATTAATCTTTATTCATTAATAATATCTTTTTATTGAGTATATTTAGTCTGCAATTGATTCATTTTGCATCCATTGGCTGTAAAAGTCCACATGCGGCGTGGAAAATCCGCATAGTCCAGAAATGTCGGAGGTGAGCAATCCATAAACTGCATGGAAATTGCGCGTAATCCACAAACTTCGGAGGTGAGCGACTCCCTCCTTTCCAATGCCCGGGGCATAAAAAAAACCCTAATTCCCACTTCTCTTTTCCCCCATTTCTTCAACATACCGATCGACACGTGTACCATTTGCAAGCGGGATTACGCCCAGCTGAGCCAACACCTCTGGGTGTCGCATGGGGTCAAAAACATGGAAGAGTCCGGCAGGGTCAGGGCTGCAATAAAGAGTCGGCAAGGCTGGACCGGCATCTGAAGGCCCACACTGAGCTGACGGTGGCAACGCGCAGGCAGCACGTTAGTTAGATGAAGAGGCTTCTTTGTCTAAAGCAATTGGCTGCACTGCGGGCCTCAGACCTGCAAGTGCCAATGGTGTCGACGCTGGACCTCATGGAAGATGAGGAGGGAGAGGTTGCTCTGGACCAAGCTGAAGAGGAGGGTTCGGAGGAGCAGGAAGAGACAGAGGAGAGTGGGTGTCCAAAAAGAGCTTGCGTCATGGCGAGGGAAACCGTGGCCCAGCTCAACTCCCAGGTGGACACCCTCACGTCCACCCTGAAGGAGCTTTCCAGGCTCTTCCGCATTATGCAACACCGCTCACACCGAAGGCCTTCGGACTTCAGGCGTCAGGCGAAGCAACTCCTCATTTGCGATCGAGGAAGACAACGTGGAGGAAGTTGCAGTGCCGCCTCAGCATTCCTCCTCCAAGGCGTCAACCAGCAAGTCCTCTGCGACGCCCGGGGAGCATGGGCTTCCCCAGTTCCCGGACCACGTCGCGGTCTTGAGTGAGTGTGACTCTCCGCCTGTGGCCCCTTGAAGGTTATGTGCTGTTTTGTGTGTCTTTTGTGAGTTAACCTGTCTCTTTTTTGCTCTCTCTCTTTCCAGACACACTGATGGAGCAATACAGGGCCCACCAGGAGGGCCCCGACCCCTCCACTAAGCTGCAGGACAATGTCGCCAGCAAGGTGTATCGCATCAAGCGATTTGTTGCGTACATGGCCCAGGGAGGGGGCAAGCTCCAGACCCTGGACCTCCTCAATGATACGGAGAGGATGTGAAGGCAAGACCAGTTGCACGCGCTTTTTGTGACAAAACAGTGTTTTGCGTTTCCCCACTGACTGTCGTTCTGTCTCTGTTTATTTTTTTTGTCTATCTGTCTGCAGATGGGTAAAGACTCTCAGAACCATGGCGATTCGGGAGACTACAATCAATCATTACTTGAAGAACATAGCACAGTTTATGGACTATGTGGCCGCAACACCCCCTCCGAGCTGCCGCCTCTCCAAGAGGGTCTTGCTCTCGATCAGAAGGGAAGTGAGGATGATGCTGCGGTGCATGAAGCGCCCGGTCACTTTGCACCAAATGACGGTGAAGCGGGCCAAATACGGGCAGCTCATCTCCAAGGCCCTCTTGAAGAAGTGCAGGGAGGAGGCCAGACAGAAAATTCCCCAAATTATCGGTAAGTCGATGTCTTCAGTGGTTAGTTACAGTTCACTATCCTTTACTAAAGCTCCTGTTATTTTGTGTTCCTCCAGATGAGCTGGAAAATACCAAGGCTCAGAAGACCCAGTTCCGATTTTATGGGTATTTGACAGCGTTCCTGGCCTCGATCTATGGTCACCGCTGCGGGGTCTTCCAAAGCATGACCATAGATGAGGTCAGGAACGCGACCAAGACATCAAATACTTACCTCATCAATGTAAGTGATCTGCCTCTTGCTCATTTCTGAGACTTTTTCTTGGGTTTTGTTCGCAGGTCAACTTGCAGAAGACCAACCAGGCCTTCGGACCGGCACAAATTGCACTCTCCGCAGAGGAGTACAGCTGGTTCGAGCTGTTCCTGGCGATGAGGAAGGAATTGGTGGGCGGGGTCGAGGCCAAGCTAGTTTTTTTTACATTAGTACAAATCCGTGCAAAAATCTGAACAGCCACTTTCAGGCAGCTTGGAAGGAGATGGGGCTTCCAAATACCCCACATTCACAGACCTCCGGTCGGGCATCGCCACTCATGTAAGTTTGAGATTTTGTCCTTTTTGGTGTGGATATTGTGTCTAAATCCTCTTTTCGTCTCTCTCTCTACAGGCCAGGAACAATGGCACCGTTGAGGACCGATCAAAACTGTCCCGTTTCATGTGTCACGACACAAGGACTGCGGACAAGTTCTACGCGTGTAACCTAAATACCAAGGAGGCATGGGAGCACAGGCAGCTCTTCGAGAAGGTGCTGGAGAGGGGCCTGACGTGCCGGACGAGCCCATCGGCAAGGCCGGCAAGAGGCCTTGCAAGCGAAAGCGAAGTGACAATGCGTCTCCGCTCACCTCACAGACCACAACTGAGGATGAAGCGGAGTTGGGAGGTCTACCAGGAGTTGGGAGTGTCCTCGGTGGATTCGGAAGAGATAGGTTTGTCTCATGTCACAGTCATGTCTCCTGTCACAGTCATGTCTCCTGCCTATTGCTAACCTTTGTCTCTCTTTTTTCACGCAGAACTCATCCGATTGCGACCCATCTAAGGCCCAGCCGTCCATGGCCAAGCCTATGAGGCAGGCAGCCATTGTCCTGACGCCTCTGAGAATTAGATGGTCCCCGGCAGAGTCACCTTACAAGCTTTCCAAAGAATACCCCTCCAGCGCCTGGTTCAGTGCCTGTCCTGCTCCAGCGATCCTTTGCTCCGCACCTGACCCGCGTTTCCCCCGCCCCAGAGTTCCCCGACTACTCCACCCCTACCCAGCTCCACCTGTTCCCTGTTCTGCCATCCCCGTTGTTTGTTGTTTTTGTTCCTGACCTTCCCAGCTCCTGCCTCACCTCCCCAATACCCCTTTAAGGGGTTTTCCTGTAAATAGTTCCATTTCATGTTTTTACTTGTTTGTTATCGTTCTGATGTTCCAATGTGTTTTTTATTATGTTCAATAAATGTTCCACCTTATGTTTTAAATGTCCATTTGCCTCCGACTCACTTGATTCAACTACGGTGCTAGTTTAAGTTGCTTAATTTAACGAGTAGACAAAAATCTTAACTTGAGGTTAACTTAATGTAAATTGCAGTTACTTTTTTTTTCACACAAAACACTAATCCACAAATTATGCATTTGATTCTGAATTTTTGGCATAACTTAATAAAATAACATAACAATAACCACAAAACACCTACCTGCGATGGGAAGACTCAAGCGTCGTCTCCAGCGTTGTCTCCATCTGATTCTTCAAATGGTGCTTACGAATTCTGTAACAGAAACAATAACTTATATAAAAAATGTTAAGTGAAAAAAGACTCTATAATTTGTCTCACCTAAGCAAAATGTGCATGCACGGCCTGCATCAGAAGCTTTAACATTCATACTCTGTAAAAAAGGTTTAAGCATGTACATAATCAACAAAAGTATAATATATTATTGAGCATATGTTTGCATTCTCATTTGTGTCATTCACTACATTCTACACTAGTATGAGGTGAATTTATGCAAAAGGCCCAAAAACATTACATTGTGAAGAGGTCACAGGTTAAACTGAGCTCATATGGATACGTAAAAAGACACAAATGAAAATGCAAACACATGATCTTTAATGTATTATAGTGTAGACTGTGGTGAATGTATGCAAAAGGTAATAATAATTTATGGCATTGTGCAGTGTGTTCACTGTGAGAGGTCAAAGAATGCTCATGGCATACACCAGAGGCTGAAACATTCAGAACTTACAGAACAAAGTAATCAAACCATTTAAAATCATGTAGGCCATAAGTTTTCTCTGTGAACAATTGAACATGATTTGAAGCTCAGGTGAGAGTGTCTGGAGAGCAAGATGTTTGTCAACAAACTTACCCTAACCACCATCTTATTCTTCAGTGAAACCACACGGTTTTGACCAGACAAGCAAGCATGACACATGTGAGTATAACTTTGCTTTCTTTTAAATGTCATTTTCTTTAAAAAGTATTTTAATTCAGCAATAATTGTAGCCCAGTTTGCAATGCAATGTATATTTTCATTTTGCATATGCTCATCACACTCTGCACTGTATTACATTAAAGATAATGTGTATGCTTTCTAACATGTGTCTTTAAAAGCATATGAGGAAGGCCCTTTGTGTGTATGAGCTCAGTTTGACATGTGACCTCTTAACAATGCAATTACATTAAAGATAATGTGTATGCTTTTTAACATGTGTCTTTTACAGCATCTGAGGAAGGCCCTTTGTGTGTATGAGCTCAGTTTAACCTGTGACCTCATAACAATGCAATTACATTAAAGATCATGTGTATGCTTTCTAACATGTGTCTTTTACAGCATCTAATGTCTGCCCTGCATGCATGTCTGCTTATTTGAACCTTTATTTTGTCTTCCAGGTTCCAAGGTCTGAATGCCCCCTGTGCCACAAGGACATTACTAATTTTAAGCAGCACCTTAGGGTCATGCATAAAATCACAAATGTTCAGGAGCGCCAGTTATGGCAGAAGTTGGCAAGGGACAGAGTCTTCCTTGGAGGACAGATCTGCCCCTTGTGCAATGTGTTTTTTAAACAGTTCGAAAAGCACTTAGAAACTGGCCATCCAGACATCTCTGTAAGTCATTGATAAAAAACATTTAATTGTTGCTTTTTTGGTTAGTTTTCTACACACTTAGATGTCAATTTGTCTTTTTCAGTCAGTTAAGAAGAGCAAAATTGTTAAAAGAATGGAGAGAGAGGTCCCCATGGGGAAGTTGCGAGAGCTGGAGCCCAGCAACCCTGACATCCCCATGGTGACCCTGAAGGATGAGCCGCAGCGCAATTCAGGTAGGTGGTAGGTTGTCAATAAAAAGTGTGTATACTACTCAACTACTCTCTCATGACATAATAAATCTCAAGTGTTGTGCGACTCTTGTGATTTCCCAGGAAACCCCATCGCTCCTGAGACCCTAAACATAAACACCCACCCTTCTTCCCCTGATGTGACTGCCACCCCTTCCTTCAGCTCCTCTCTCACTCCTGAATATTCAAGCCCTTCACATCAGCCCTCCTAGAAGTGCCATCCCTGCCAACCCTTCATATGAGCCTTCCCCCCCACCCATCGTCCCTCCCTCTCCTGCCTCTTCAGCCTACGGGGGAGGCTTATTCAGTCCCCTCCTATTTAGTGAGGATGAACTCAGTATGTTGGAGAACATGGGTGAGTCTTAAGCAGTAACTGACATCTTAGTTAGTCTAAAATGTGCATTCCAACTCTGAAAACTAAACCAATGCTTTATTTAATCACAGACATCCCCACCATCACTCTAGACGAGGAGGAGGCCATTGCTAGTCAAATGTGTAGGTCTTCCATTGTGTTTTCGATGCTTCTATGGTGGAAAAAAGTCAGCAATTTAACAGACTCTTCCTTTTTCTTTCAGACAACATGGAGATTGAAGAAATCAAGGATCTGGGTTTCAGGATGTTGATGGACCTGTAGATTTTTTTTAATTGTAAATATGTTGTATGAATCTCTTAATATGTTTCTATGAATTTTTTTTCTAATAGGTTTTATGAATCTCTTATTTAATATGTTACTATGAATTTTTTTCTAATATGTTTTTTGAATCTCTTATTTAATATGTTCCTATGAATTTATTTTCTATGTTTTATGAATTTCTTGTTAATTGTAACTTATTTAATAAAATGTCATGTTTCTTAATGCATTTTCTCTTTTATAAGATTCCACACATATTGCTGAAGTAATAGTAACACGTTAGTATTTAAAAAGCATTTATTTATAACAATAAAGGGTCTCTGGTCACATTTGCTCATTATTAAATATAAAATTAATTGGGTAAGATGCCATATGTCAAAATAATGGTCCTCTGGGGAGTTTTGCTTATTATAAAATATAAAATTAAATGGGTATGATGCCATATGTCAAAATAAAGGTCCTCTGGTCAGTTTTTGTTCATTTTTTAAAAATATAATATTAATTGGGTATGATGCCATATGTCAAAATAAAGGTCCTCTGGTCAGTTTTTGTTCATTTTTTTAATATAAAATTAATTGGGTATGATGCCATATGTCAAAATAAAGGTCCTCTGGTCAGTTTCTGTGTAAATTGCAAACGGGCACAATAATGGTTTCGTGGGCATGTTTCCTTGTAATCAATATAGCGTCTGTATAAATTGCAAACGGGCACAATGGTGGTTTCGTGGGCAAGCTTTCCTTGTAATCTTTAGAGCGTGTTTGTAAATTGCAAATGGGCACAGTAGTGGTTTCGTGGGCATGTTTCCCTGTAATCAATAGAGTGTCTGTGTAAATTGCAAACGGGCAGAATAGTGGTTTCGTGGGCATGTTTCCTTGTAATCAATAGAGCGTCTGTGTAAATTGCTATCGGGCACAATAGTGGATTCATGGGCATGCTTTCCTTGTCATCTATAGAGCTTCTGTGTAAATTGCCATCGGGCACAATAGTGGTTTCATGGGCATGTTTCCTTGTAATCAATAGAGCGTCTGTGTAAATTGCAAACGGGCACAATAGTGGTTTCGTGGGCATGTTTCCTTGTAGTCAATAGAGCGTCTGTGTAAATTGCAAACGGGCACAATAGTGGTTTCGTGGGAAAGTGTCTGTGTAAATTGCCATCGGGCACAATAGTGGTTTCATGGGCAAGTGTCTGTGTAAATTGCAATCGGGCACAATAGTGGTTTCATGGGCATGCTTTCCTTGTCATCTATAGAGCTTCTGTGTAAATTGCCATTGGGCAGAATAGTGGTTTCATGGGCAAGTGTCTGTGTAATCAATAGAGCGTCTGTATAAATTGCAAACGGGCACAATGGTGGTTTCGTGGGCAAGCTTTCCTTGTAATCTTTAGAGCGTGTTTGTAAATTGCAAATGGGCACAGTAGTGGTTTCGTGGGCATGTTTCCCTGTAATCAATAGAGTGTCTGTGTAAATTGCAAACGGGCAGAATAGTGGTTTCGTGGGCATGTTTCCTTGTAATCAATAGAGCGTCTGTGTAAATTGCTATCGGGCACAATAGTGGATTCATGGGCATGCTTTCCTTGTAGTCAATAGAGCTTCTGTGTAAATTGCCATCGGGCACAATAGTGGTTTCATGGGCATGTTTCCTTGTAATCAATAGAGCGTCTGTGTAAATTGCAAACGGGCACAATAGTGGTTTCGTGGGCATGTTTCCTTGTAGTCAATAGAGCGTCTGTGTAAATTGCAAACGGGCACAATAGTGGTTTCGTGGGAAAGTGTCTGTGTAAATTGCCATCGGGCACAATAGTGGTTTCATGGGCAAGTGTCTGTGTAAATTGCTATCGGGCACAATAGTGGTTTCATGGGCATGCTTTCCTTGTCATCTATAGAGCTTCTGTGTAAATTGCCATTGGGCAGAATAGTGGTTTCATGGGCAAGTGTCTGTGTAATCAATAGAGCGTCTGTATAAATTGCAAACGGGCACAATGGTGGTTTCGTGGGCAAGCTTTCCTTGTAATCATTAGAGCGTGTTTGTAAATTGCAAACGGGCACAATGGTGGTTTCGTGGGCAAGCTTTCCTTGTAGTCAATAGAGCGTCTGTGTAAATTGCAAACGGGCACAATAGTGGTTTCGTGGGCATGTTTCCTTGTAGTCAATAGAGCGTCTGTGTAAATTGCAAACGGGCACAATCGTGGTTTCGTGGGCATGCTTTCCTTGTCATCTGTAGAGCTTCTGTGTAAATTGCCATCGGGCACAATAGTGGTTTCGTGGGCAAGTGTCTGTGTAATCAGTAGAGCGTCTGTGTAAATTGCAAACGGGCACAATAGTGGTTTCGTGGGGCAAGCTTTCCTTGTAATCAATAGAGCGTGTTTGTAAATTGCAAATGGGCACAGTAGTGGTTTCGTGGGCATGTTTCCTTGTAGTTTGCAATTGTAATCAATTGCAAACTGGCACAATCGTGGTTTCGTGGGCATGTTTCCTTGTAGTCAATAGAGCGTCTGTGTAAATTGCCATCGGGCACAATAGTGGTTTCATGGGCAAGTGTCTATGTAAATTGCCATCGGGCACAATAGTGGTTTCGTGGCCAGAGCAAACATGGTGGCTCAATGGGCAGAATGGTGGTTTCGCGGACATCGTTACCGAAAGGTCCAGCGGCATAAAACTTGCTTTACGGCGCTCATGGCGAAGCCTCCTGGAGGGCCCAAGCGACCTCTGCCTTTCCCGGGCGGAGTTTGGCAAAGTAGTTAGTTAGCGGGCATAATAGTGGGTCTGCGGGCCGGGGGGGGAGTGGGTGTGGCCCCGCATTACCTTGCCCCTCATTGGTAGAGTTTGACAAAATAGTGAGTAAGC